>NC_039359.1:10417056-10417829 GCF_003573695.1 Papaver somniferum
AAAAGAAAAAAAGAAAAAAAAAAAACACGGAGATACTTGATGGTTTGAAGCCGAGAGGCCAGGTGCACAAGGAGATACTTGATGTCGTTTGAACTCATGATGGCATGTCATTGACGCTGAAAAAAGAAAAAAAAACGGATGGTCTGGCGTAGCTGCCTAGGGTGTTGCTGCTGTAACTCTAATCTTATATCCATGACTTCTGTCGAGACATGTTCGTGACTTGTTGGTTCGCAAGGCCAAGGTTTGGTCGCTGTTAAACGATGAAGATGCTGCTGCGAAGGACGAACAGATGGACGCTGTGGTGATTTGAATATAAAAGAAGAACAAGACAAGAATATGATCTTGTTTCTGTACAGTCAAGAGATTCAGATGCCTGCGATTGGATCGGTGACCAATAAAAAAAAAGTTTGCTGCTGCTATTCAAATTGAAACGAAGAGGAGGAGAAAGAAGCCGTCAGGGTGCTGCCATCGGTATTACGAAAAAGGAGCAGAGTCTGATGATGTTCGTGACTTGTTACCGGGACTATAAAAAGAAAATCGACAGTATGAGTAGTATTGCTGGTGGTGATCGTGATGGTGACTGAGAAAGAGATCGAGCAGGTGATGAAACTTGATCGAAGAGAAGAAAAGCTGCTGTTGGCAGCGATGATAAGGATGGTGCTGCCATGGATTTGATGAAGCTTTATTGAACGATGACTGGTAGAGAAGGTTCGTGTGGAGAGTTGAGGCTAAGGTTTGCTTGTGTGGAACAAGCAGTTAGGGTTTCACGTAAA
>NC_039359.1:10417890-10542016 GCF_003573695.1 Papaver somniferum
AAAAGAAAGTGTTATTGGAGGATTGTTACAGATTTTACCAGTTGCAAAAGAACTGTTACAGGTGAACAGAAGTGTGACAAAAGAATGTCACAGTTAAGTGTTGAAGAATAGTTACAGAAGAAAGTGTTACAGTGAGCGTGACAAAAGAGTTATAACAGTTGGAAGATTGAAGTGTGGTTGAAGAGTTTGTGGTAGAAACTTAGAGATCCTACAAAGTGTGGCAGACTTTGTAAAGACGACAGGATTGTGAGAGAATCTTGAAGAACAAAGAAGTGTGAAGGTTTCGCAAGAAGTGCGTGACTGGAACAAGAGAGAAGAAGAAACAACATTCATGTTGTGAAGGAAAAAAAAAAAAGAGAAGAAAACAATCACCAAGAGGTGATGAGAAAAAGAACAACAATAATAGGTTGAAATCCTATGAGTTGTCGAGAGAGTACAAAAAGTATTCTATCGAAGAAACCAAGAAAACAAGAGTACAAGAAGTATTCTTCAGAAGATAGGACCGTAATGTCTTAAAACTATGATTGAGACCGTAATGTCCTAAAACTTCCGAAGGGGACCGTAATGTCCTTAAACTACGAAGGGGACCGTAATGTCCTAAAACTTCCGAAGGGGACCGAAATGTCCTTAAACTACGAAGAGAGGACCGAAACGTCCTTAAACTACGAAGATGGAACCGAAATGTTCTAAAACTACGAAGATGGGACCGCAATGTCCTTAAACCTGCATTGGGACCGAAATGTCCTTAAACTACGAAGAGGACCGAGGATCGAAAGATGTCCTTAAACTAAGAAAATGGGACCGAAAGCGTAATGTCCTTAAACTATGAAGGGGACCGAAACGTCCTTAAACTACGAAGAGGACCGAAAGATGTCCTTAAACTACGAAAATGGGACCGAAAGCGTAATGTCCTTAAACTATGAAGGGGACCGAAACGTCCTTAAACTACAAAGAGGACCGAAACGTCCTTAAACTACGATCTGAAGATTTTTTTTCGCAGAAGCGTTGAAAAAAAAAAAAAGAAAGAAAACCGAAGTTAAATTTCTTTGGTCCAAGATGGGCATTCGTGATCTACATGCTCCATCTTGAGGGAGGGTATTAGGAAATAATATATGAGAGTCTATATTTAGGAGAGATGCACATTAAGTTGTGAGAGTTATATTAGGAAAGTGTCTATGTTTAGAGTTTGATCTTAGTTAGGAAAGTACCTTGAGTGGTCGTCAAGTTTGTGAACAATATAAATAGGCTGTTGAGCCATGAAAGTTGTGACACCAAAATTATTATCAATGTAGTCTTTTACGCTTCCGCGCGTTTATGCTCTCCTCTCTCTTGCTCGATCCTTAACAGTATAGTTTTCAAAAACAGTTTTCTGTTTTTAAAAACAGAGAAAACAGAAAATGGGAGAAAACGCGTTTGGTAAGGACATTTTCAGAAAATGTTTTCTATCTGTTTTCTGTTTTTAAAAACAAAAAAATGAAAACAACAAATTATTGTTTTCTGTGTTTTCTCTTTTTTTTCTTTTTTTTATTCTTTTCTTCTTTTCAGAACAAAGTAAGAGATGGGGAATGACTGCAAGTGAGTCATGGCTAATATCACTATCTCTTAGACGAATCTTTACATTTGATCCGATTTAGTTGGTTTTCCTTGTTTTCAAAAACAGTTTACCAAACAATTTTTAGAAAATGAAAACAAGGAAAAAATGGTATGTTTTTAAAACAGTGGAAAACTATTTTTGAAAACTGTTTTTCAAAACTGTACCAAACAGGCCCTTAGTTTTTTGACCCAATCCGTCTGTTTGTCGTGAATAAAATGAAGTCACGCATAAATAAAAAGGAATTAAAACAAAGGAAGTCAAAACATCACTCATTTCAAATTCATGGAGATGCAAGTATACCAATATTACCTTCCCTAGAGCCCAATCGTCTGAATCAAAGAACGCCCGCTGATTATCCTGCCAACAAGAGTACAGATTTTTCTTGGTATCCACCAGGTCGAAATTTTAGACAATAGCACAATGATTTCCAAGGCTGCTAATGGGGTGTACCAACCCAAAGGCAAATGGACACCCCCAAGCAATTTGTTACCCCCTAGAATGATTTCCAACTTTTAAAATCTTGATGGATTAGAAATTAAGTGAATGGTAGTACCTTTGAGATCAATGGCTTCTTCTTAGGTACAAGTGCCCCATATTTCTTCATCTTCACTAGGCTCCAACTTTGAGAAGTTTTTAATCAACCAAATGAATTTTGAAGATGATGGGAGTTGTACCAAGCACTGATCTTCCATTGATTAGGTACATACATAAACCCTAAATGGTTCAGAAGAGAAGCTTTGGAAACTAAAGAGACATGATTTTTACCACAAGAGAGAGTGTTCACTGTTGAAGAGTCTGACTTTGCACACTATTACACGAGACTATTACATGAGAGCTCAACTTTACAGTTTATGCCAAAGCCCAAGTTAGTATCTGGTTCTTTTTAGCCCAGCAAATGTATAGCTCACAACAGGATTCAGAGAAGTAGAATCAGCAGCACACACAAATGAACTTCAAATCTTGTTTCTTCTTGTTATTATGTAGAGTTTTTCCAAACCCTAACTATGAATAATGATACAATTACATGCTCCTAATTAAGTGGAGCTTAATAATAATTAAATATAAGACAAAAATGGAGTATAATTTTTTCCATCTTTGAACCTTTTTTTTTTTTACATATATCTAAAAATTTGAAATCAGGTAGAAGAAAAAAGACTTGCGTCCCTTTCCTTTTTCATATTTCACTCCCTTTATATAATGAAGGCTATGAGTCCTTGAGGCAAGGACATGAATGGTATATTGACAAAAGCACGTTGGCGTGTTCGTCCAACCGTATCTGGCATCTCTAGCTCTATGATTTGATTTCTCCTAGAGCATCAACATGAAGATTAATAGAATGCTTAACATCACCTACATGGATGTGATGTTCTCCCATTGGAATTCTTCTGATACCATATTTATCGACGATACTGAGATACTTGCAAATATGTATACCAATTCTAACTTGTTGTTCAGAGTTAGCAGGAACATGAACTCTTTCGAAAGCAACTAATTGTTTTTCAGGAGCAAAATGGCCGGCTGGTGGCGTTGAGTAGACGAGTAATGTGTGGGATCCATCTCTTTCACCAGTGTTTTTAACGTTCACGTGTAGTCCGACAGAAAGACGGTCACATTTTGCGTGGGTAACTTTCACGGCATTGTTCAATAATGTTGTGGTGTTGGAAGAAGTAGCATGTCTACCACCAAGAGGTACTGCTAACATTGCTGGGGCTTTAGAAATGGTATGAACAAAACTGGTGTAGCTCAATCCATGCCCGAATGGGTACACAACTGGTCCTTTGTAAAATCTGTAAGTTCTTCCTGGGTAACCTCTTGCTGGGTCTGCCCTTAAACCCATATTTGTCATTGGAACTTTAGCTAGGTAATCTTGAGGGTACCATGTCATTGGAAGTTTTCCTCCTGAAATGCAAAAATGTTAGTATTTGAGGAAAAAATCAATCTTTGAATGTAGGTCAATATAGAAAATGCTAAGACTAAGTGAAAATGCACCTGGATTGGTTTGTCCGAAAATGACATCGGCGATGGCGGTACCACCAGATTGGCCAGGATAACCAACCCAGAAGATACCAGCTATATGTGGATCGTTTTTGGCAAAAGTTATTTCCAGAGGTCCACCAGACATGAGAACAAGAATTGTAGGACCTTTAGAAGCCATGGCAACTCTGGAAATCAACTCTTGCTGGTGCCCAGGGAGAAACAAATCTGTTCTATCCAAAAACTCAGCCTCAATCGATTGATCAAGCCCCATTACTAAAACAGTTGCATCAGCTTGACGAGCAGCATTCTCGGCAGCACCGAACAACTCTCTCCCTTTACAAGCCACATTAGCACAACCTTTTTCATGAATGGTTTTAACATATCTGGCTATCCCTTGTACCGGCGTAGTATATCCACATGCAATACCTGAATCAGAACAAAATAAACTCAATCAATTGCTTAAAATGCTAAACATCAAAACATTCGAATTTGGTATTAGCTTGATTATGCTTCTGACATTGTTCATACCAGCATAATTTCCAATCATTGTTGTAGTAACATCAGAATTAGGCCCGATGACTGCAATAGTACGGTGACGCTGAGGCGACAGCGGTAATCGCCCACGATTCTTCAACAGAACAATGCCTTGTCTAGCTGCTTCTAAGGCAAGGTGATCGTGATCTGGCCTGCACACGATATGTGGCCCTAAGTGACCGAATGGCTGATTTCTTGGCTCCCCATCAAACATTCCAAGTCTCATTTGTACTGTAACTGTATTGATCAAGGCATTGTTTACATCTGACTCACTCAATTTCCCTCCTCTGATGGCTGACTCAGTATGCACTGCCAAGAATGGCCCACAATCCAAATCTAGTCCTGAAAAATGATGTGCCAATAGGTCAGCTTCAGCTGAATCAAGTTACAGTAAGACTATATTAATGACAGTGGTGGTCAAGTTTTAACTGTAACCTGCTTTAATGGCAGCAGCAGCAGCCTCTTCTGGTGTAGCAGTGTAGTGTTGGTTATCATAGAAAACACCAACCGAGTCACAGTCTGAGACAATATACCTGCAGGACCCGCAAAATCGGTAAGAGATCTTAAATTCAATCACAATTTAGAAAATGGGATTATCAGAAAGTTTGATGGTAACATACCCATTGAGCTTCCATTCACCTCTGATTGTACCACGAAGAAGATTTGGGTCAGCGCAAGTTGGAATTCCATTGACTTGATTGTATGAACACATGACGCTAGCAACTTTTCCTTCCATTACACATGTTCTGAATGGCACATCAAATGTATCCGCCAAATCCTGCTTGCTTACCTACAAACGAGCACAACAATTATTCAACAATTATTGTATTGCAGTTGCAGCCTTTTGTACCTCATGGTGGCCACTGCACATCCAATAACAAACTTAAAATTGTTCATTGACAAAAAGAAAAAAAAAATCACAAAATCCAGCGCATTTTTTTTCTGGTTAAAAGGTATGCATCTAAAGGAATATATAATAGGATAAAACAAAAACAAAATTGAAGATCCGACAATGATGCATTTGTTTGAAGAACTTTTTTGAAAGGGAGAATAGCATAAAAACAAGAAAAAAGAAAACGAAATTGTTTTGTCATTTCATTCTTTATGTTTTCGTATTCGGGACCATTCCATGTCACTGGAACAGGAAGAAGAAAAAAAGAAAACTATTAGTTGGTTGTGATATTGCTAGATCAAGATAGTTTGCGAGCGAGTAAAAAGAAAATACCAAGAAAATATAGAGCTCTTTAAAGGATGGGCAGGAAAGTTAAAATTTGTGAAAGAAGATAACATGATAACGGAAATGCATTCTTCTACTTCAAGTAGCATTTGACATGATGAAAGGACAGAACCACTTAAACAACCAAGTGCAAATATGGTCCCACCTAATATACTCAAAATCCAGAAAGTGGACCTAAAGACAACTGATGAATCAGAACCATTCAATTGAAGAAAAAAAAAACAGAGTGGAGTGATAGAATTGAAAACCTACCTTAGCATTGAAATGGAAACGATCAACACCATTCCAATTGTCAAGATCATAAGCTGTGTAATGTTTGCAACAAGCTGCAACTTTCAACTTGTTGCCGTCGTTACCCTGTAAACCTCTTACATATCTTGCTGCATATTTACCAGCTATAACTGGGTCTTCACCGGGCGTTTCCTGTCCTCTTCCCCATCTTGGGTCTCTAAATACATTCACGTTAGGACTCCAAAATGTGAGCCCGGCATTCCCTCCATTGTACATTGCTCTTGCTTCATCTGACACTACCTGCGCATTCAAAAAATTCACACATTAATTTGCTAACTTAAGCTACAAATATTATTCTCGGACCCACTTCTCTGTGACCTCACGAGTTATTGCTTTTATGGGTAAAAGTGGATTGCACTTTAGAAACTGCAAAACATCAGAATTATTTTTTACTGCAAATATTTTTTTTTAATGATCAAGGGTATTGTGGTCATTTTAAGATGATTCAAAAAGTTTATGCTGCAAAGTGAATTTAAGAGGGGATATTCAATATAGGCAGTGGAAAAGATGTGCTTAAGAAGTAATAATAGAGTTAGGAGATGTCATTATCTTAGCACTGAATTATTTGCAGCCATTATAGGACCTAACAAAGACCACGTTCACTCTGGTAGTTGTCACCAAATTTTGATTACCTTTTGAGTAATGAAAATTGATTAGATAACTAATTCCAATTTTAATTATGATTCAAATCGATTTATATATCTTTGATTATTGATAAAGCCAAAATTAGTTTAGTAACTTAACGAATACACTGCTACCTAGTAGTACTACTGAGGACTGACGTGTCACTACTCACTAGCCCTAGACGAGTGAACTATAGCACCTCAATAAAAAATGCGAGAGCGAAAAGTTTTCGAGAAACTAAAATGTTTTAAGAAAGTTAATGCCACAAAAATGATGGAATGGCATCCTTAATTCAACTTCCAACAAATAGACACATAAATGGAATGAATCACCCAAAGCTTCAAATTGACCAGAACAACCTTACTAATAAATGTGAACAGAGTTTTTTCTTTAAAAAAAATCTAAATTCAATAAATAATATTGAATAGATAAAAAAATAAAATAAAGAATCTTACCTTTCCGATTTCCTCCCAGAGGGACTGATTGAAAGAAGCAGCAGTAGTAATGACCTGTGGGAAACTAGTAGCAGCAGAGAATTGAGGAGTAAATTTAGTACCAGGGCCAACATTAGAGACACCATGAAGAGCTTCAGACCACCATTCATAACCTTGAATACCAAGTCTAGGAACAGGAGCAGCGTTATTAACCAATAGTCCTACCTTTTCATGTAATGTTAAACGTCCAATGAAATCTCTAACTCTGTACTGTATGGGTAGATTTGTTTTACAAAATGGATAGTTTTTTGTGTTTGAATCTCTCGGGTTACAAGCAAATGGGATTCTTGATGATTCTACTGCTATCACTAGCAGCAGTGATAGAAAGAACGGAATGAAATTGGTAATGCTAATGGTGCCCATTTTTAGAAGAAGATGGTGAAAGAGAGAGGAAGAAGAAGAGGAGAGAAATGAGATTTGTGTTGGGGAGGGAAATCAAATGAGTTTATATAGAATGTCATAAAGAGAGTATGTGAGTGTGAGTGATGTTTTAGGATTCATGATGTAAATACCGTTTGATGATTGGATTTCCACGTATTTAGTTGAACTGTGTTAAAGTAGACAGTTTAGACAGAGTGAAGAGAAAGAGAGGGTGGTCATATAGTGATGGGGGTGTGGTCAAGTGGTGTGCTGCTTGGAGAGTAGTGGTGAGTGATAAGCTGATAAGAGGGTTTGAGTGAATAACACGCACCAATCCTTAAAAGAGAAAAAAAGATCTTTAAAAAAAAATTAAAAGAAAAATTAAATAAAAAATTAACTCTCCATTTGATGGAAATCAAAATACAAAAAGAATGCTTCAGGGAAAAAAAAAGTTTATCATGTAATCAGATTTCGAATTCAGATCGTGAATATCCGACGAGCACGGCTTGGCGGCCGTAATGACGGATGGTATATAGATTGCAAAAATGGGATAATAGTGATTGTGACATTAATCTATCGATGATTGCACATTTTCTGGGTCTCACAGCTAGCTGGTATTAGTAACTTGGAATCTTGGATTGTTTGTTGCTTGTGAGAGAGAGAGAAAAGGAAGTGTCGAAGAAGAGCTGCTTAATTAGGTGAATGGGAGTTGAAAACGGTGCTGCTGATCACGAGGGTTTAAAACACACACTTAACTATTACAGAGGCTGCTGCTGCTGCTGCTTGGATTTCCTGAGATTACAATACACTACAGAGTTACTGTGTTGGAAGCTGATGTGGAAAGTGGGTCCGTGAGTATAGTAACTGGATAAACAGATAAGATGATGACAAAGATCAGCTTATGTTAATGATGACCTGTAAAATCTGAAAAAGGAAGAAACAAAAATTGATGGATATATATTCTAATTAAGTGACGAAGAGGCCTTTGTAAAACTGAATAATTTGACAAACAATACTGGTTAGTGAGCTCATATGGTGTTAGCTAGGGGAGCAAAGTCACGGATGGCTCAACTAACCATGAAAGCACAGCAGGTCTCAATTTTATGGTACCAAAACTCACCTAAGTTAGCTTTCTGTTTTTACATTTAGGAGGAGGTTAGTTAAGTGATGTGTTTTTCAACGACTACAAACAACACACATAATTAAAATCCAGGATACAAACCTTTATGAAGGTGTAATAGAAACATTATGGTGCATATTTTTAGTTTTTAGCATCCGTTTGCCAGAGTTATGTTGCTATTTATAACCCACGTTGATTTTTGGTACTGAAATCCGATTGGATAACAGACATGCTCTCACTGTTCACTGATAAGTACAGACTAGACTACAGATGATTTCTACCTGTCTATGTACTAGCTCACAGGATCGTCATTTATTTTGGTATTTTTTTGCATTCCAAGGTGTTCTCGTAAATGAGGAAAAGAGATCTAAGCTTAGATTGGTCCTTACTGCACCTCTCAATGTGCTTGTCTTTGCAATACTGTTCTACTTACTATTTCCACATGAATGATTGTTAATGATAAGATTAATTATCCTGTTATTCATTGTTTAACGAATCAAGACTGTGCATGTAAGTTGCGAGTGACACACAAAGAATTAGTGGTCCTTTCTAAAGGGAGGGAGTATTTTCGTGCGACGTCAACGTTTAAATTTTCAACCACCCATGAAAAGAGACGCATAATACACACATTGGGCAGCACTATTTGAGAGCTAGATATTTTTTAGGGAAGACAAATATGATCTAGTGGACAAATAATACATCACCCAATTCTACCTGTATATGGACAACCCTAACAAACTAAAACGACTAGCATCCTAACGCTAACTTGTGTCCCTAACAAAAGTCTTATTCTTATCACTAATTATATCATGTCCCAACAAAAACCTATCAAGGAGTCGTTAGTTTCTTAATTGCCATCCTCCAAAAACGTCACATTTTACTTTTTATCTATATATATCTTCAATGACAATTCAAGTAACACATTCATCCCTTACAATCACACAATGCGTGCATACTAATTTAACCATAAACCTATCCATTGAGTATCAAAAACAGAAATAGTTGTTATGCTTCTAGCTAGCTAGCTGCTAGTAACTTGGATCATGGTTCTAGAATTCATATCCTTGATTTCAAAACCCTTACTTTTTGCTACTTTGAGGTAGGTATGATCAAAAAGATAAAAGGCCATTCCCACTTGTGATTGCATGGTTTCTTAAAACAAACATAAAGGCATAGATTTTCTTTGTCCAGCTGTGAAAGTTAGGGTCTGTTTTAACCTTTTGGCGTTCCAATTTCTCTTCTCACACCCATTTCCTTTTCATACTTCACTCATTTGGTTTGGCAACATCTCAAAGAATCTAACCTACTTGAGCCATGAAATGAACTAGTGGAATGCATATACAAGCAACAAAAATAATGCATGCTTCAAAAAATAATAATGCAGTCTTTATTTTTATTTTTTAAAGCATGAATTTTATCAGAAAATGAGAATGTTATTACGCGTGAGTAGAGGTGTATAACTTGCCAATCCAACACAACACTGGTCATACAGTCACGTGTCTAACGTGCTGCATGTCGTGTGTCGGCATAGCACATGGTAGAGGGAGTGTTGCGTGGTGCCAGAAAAATAAATGTGATATGTCGTGTGTGTTGTTTCTGGCATATTTATTTTAGGTTTTCCAAAAAAAATAATTTTTAGATGTCTAGATGATATGTGTGTTATGGTAGAAATAAATCAATATAACGAAAATAAAATGTCTACAATTGGTTAAAGAAAAAAAAACATTTGTGAAATATACACGAAATGTGATATATTGTACCATGTTGTGTAGCGTATTATGCAAGTTATGACGATCTTTTTTAATATATTGTGTTGTGATGTGCCATGTACTTATCTGTGTCGCATGTTGTGTTATGCCACAGTGGATATTAGTCTGGCCCAGCACATCTCATAAAGCTACCGTGTAGTTACCGGATAACGCTACATGAGATTTGGCGCATTCTGTGTTTTATTTCGGCAATCATTCCTGATATATACCATCATAGTCCAGTGGAAAATTTTATAAAACGTATGGAATTTTGTGAATCTGTCTTGAATAGATCCATGCGGTTCTTGTTGCCATTAACATAGCTGCAAACTGTTTTTATAATTGCTCTGGATCTAATATATAACCAAAGTGTTTTCTTTTTTAAGAGAACGTGGACTCGCGTCCTCTAATAGGCAATTACAATTTTATTTTAATATGTAACCAGAGTGATAAGAATAATTTATACCGTCAAGTAGTTCCCATACGTTTTATCCGAATCATTTATATTAACATTTAGCGATTTTACTTTGAAGATCTCTCTTTCCTCTCCTATAACCGTTTTTTTCAAAATATTCTCTGCAAACAAATCTTCCTAAATCTTTGATTCTACAAAATTGTACTCCAAATCTGTTGGAGATCTTCCAATCATATTTGGATACAATAAGTAAATATTTCTATTAGTAATTATTTTAGATAAAATGTCGATATTCTATGGGATTTTTAGGTTTTTCCTATTTCAATTTCATTATTGCTCTTCTGGTGTTCTCAAACCCATTAGAGATTTCTCATAGCATTATAGGCATCTCAGACGATTGTTACAATTGTTTCAAGTACATCAATGACGATTTCTTCCAACATGACGTGATTCTACATTCTTATGAAGATCAATGGCTACCGGATTTGATTGTGATAATGGTGTTTTGTGCATATTACTCCCTTATGGAACAGTTCCATTTTAATGAAGAAGACAAATTCTTCAAATCCAAATGGCAGAATTTTAATTCAATTGCCATCCCTCAAGGATCATCAATTTTCGTTTGAAATTCATGTATATAATATGTTTTGTATTACAATTTTCTTAGTATTGTCATACAAAATATCAATATTTTATTATATTTTTCTACGATGTATCTTAAAAGTGTACACGATCGTTCTTTATCAATGAAATCAAGAGGATCACCTCTTTCCTTCAAAAAAAAAATAAAAAAAAAATATGCAAGAGAATTATTAGGTAAATACACTATCATATTTAAATGTGAGACATTATATTTTATATGAGTACTAGGTATCAACCAGTGCCGTAACGGCACGAGGAAGGATATGTGTTTCGAATGTATCCATCAATTCATACATGTCGTAGAGAAGAATCGAAGCGATCGATCTAGGTCTAAATATTTTGAGGAGTTGGTTAATAAACATGTCCTTTCCTAGAATCTTTTAATATTGTGTATGTAAGTCATACAACCCTTTGGGACAAACATAGTTAATCGTTAGAGCAAATCCTATGGGCAATAGAACATTACTTCATTCACTACTTCAAAAAAATATCATCAAAGGTCATTCACCAAACTTGTAACAAAACTAAAAACACCTAAAATTACTTTAAAATCAATTAGATTAATCTTGCAAAATCTGTTAGCATTAGAATTTAATTTTTCTCTTTGATATAAATTGTTGGGTTCCTAATTTACATAGATTCGTGTTTATTCATTTTCCTAAAATGTATAATAATATTTAATTCTTGATCTATTTCTTTTCTTGTCTCTTTACCTTTCTCAAGCATGAATAATTACACGAAGTTGAGGAGAAATGATAAAAACAGAAATCATGACAAAAAAAAGGGAATAAAGAGAAATGTGAGAAACTGAATCGATTACAATTAATTCACGCGTAGTCCCATGAATTATGGGAGAAATAATGACAAAAACAAAAACTATGACAAAAAAGGGGAATAGAGAGAGATGTGAGAAACTGAACCAATTACAATTAATTTGCGTGTAGCCTTGTGTTTGTTTTAATTTTAAAAAATAATAAAAAACGTAATTTGAAAACTAAAATCAAATTAAAACAAAAAAATTAACAAAGGGTGACTAAATAATTTACCTATCTTATAACACATTTTCTCACCCTACTACTATTACGTCTTCCACCACCACATTATCGTCACCACTCCACCAGTCTCACCAATACCCACCACCATTATCCCCACCACCGATCCACCACCACCACCCACCATCAAAACTACCACTAGTGCTTAATTTACCTATCTTAAGACCACTTTTATCACCCTACTACCACTACTTCTTCCACCACCACATTATCGTCACCACTCCACTAGTCTCACCAATACCCACCACCATTATCCCCACCACTGCCCACCACCACAACCACCATTAATGCTTATTGATATGGTTAATATCAAATAATTTTATTATGTATCAACAAAAAAAATTCATTTGATTAATTAAATAAACATTTATTATGAAATATCAATTAAAAATTATTATTAAACTTTAATTATACGTGATCATTTATAGCGTTAGATTTATGTTCTGCAAGTATAAATTTGATCATTCTATATCTAGCCTAACTTTTCCAAACTTTGTTTTGTATTCTGGAAATGTAATCAATTTTATTTTAATACTAAAAACCGTGATTTATTCGATTGGGTACTATAAATAGCTGGGACCCCATTTGGGTGATCCAGCGGTCATAATCATATTGTCCTACATGATTTAGTATCCTCCTCAAAATATTTGTGTTTTGTCCTTACCAGTTGTGCTAAAAACAACCAACTACATCTATCGCAATAAAGTGTTGTCCATTTTGTAAAGACACAAAACTATTATTGTCCACTACTATTCACTAACATCCACCACCGTAAGTAATAACGAGCCACTCCCAATATTTTTTCCACCACTCACAAATATCCGCCACTGTTACCACCACCCACTGCTTCTTTCACTACCACCATTAAAAATTATTGATATAATTTCTAACCGGGGTCGTTGTAGTACAGTGGTAAAGTCATTAAGTGATGATACCAGTTACCTGAGTTCGAAACTCGTCAGCACCAAATTCTTTACCAATCAATAAAAATATGTATTTATTAAATTCATTAAATGAACATTTATCATGAAAAATTAATTAATCATCCATCATGAGCAATTAATTGGACACTGATTAATAAGATATTTATAATGCTTAGTTGAAAAAACCACAGCTGTAAATTTATTCTTCTTAGATAAATCTCGGAAGCTCTTTATCTACCCTAACTTAGTCGAACTTTATTTTGTATTATAGATTACGGAGAAAAATGTAGGGAGTGACCACACCTACATTCTTTAACTATGCTTCGAAAAAAAAATACTTTCTTTAACCCATAATCCTTCATAAAAGCTCTCCTCCAAGTTGACAAGAGTTTGTTTGGACAAAGTTTGGTACAACTTTATGTTGCACCATCCACTCTAACCACTTCGGGGGAGATGAAAATTAGTTTTCCATTCTACTTTCTCAACATATAATAAAGCTCGACAACAATTTACATTTGCCCTCCTTGAATTCAAAACCAAAACAATCAAGTGTGGGAGACACATGTGTGGGCTCTACCGAAGCCAGTTGTTGTTTTATTGTTAGATACTTGTGGGGACTCGCACATGTGCAAAACAAAAAGGTGATAATATTAGTGTATCATTAAAAAAGCTTAATGATGAAATTAGAGAAAGTAAATCAGTTAAAATACTGGTGATAATTGATCAATTATAGATAAGAATGATGAGAGTAAAGTTTTAACGAGCCGACTCAGTTATCAGTTTGTGTACGAGTTTGTGAGTATTATATGTAGTGTAGAGATGTGGTGGCCCGTTAGTTAAGATAGACATGATAATAGCAGCCACTGCCAGCAATTGAATTTGTCTGGTGGGTTTGATATATATCCAGATCATGCATGGTTCTTTAAGGAGATGCATGCAAGCAAGTTGATAGAGATAGATGGATTCATACAGACTATACAAAAGAGTGATAGGCATACTTATCTATTTACGTGCGAGTAGTGATCAGAATTTTAGGATTTCCAAGAAGAAAAATAATCAAACAAGATCTACTCACTCACCCAAACAAAATTCAATATATTATCTAATATTTGGATGAGATGACACCAACAAGTCAAAGATGATAGAAAATTTTGTCTTGCGTGTTGATATATTGCATTCATGGCAAATCACAAATCTTTCGTTTCATGGTCAATTGGTAGCTATCATATAGACTATATAATTTACCTTAAATTAAAACAGAAGAAAAATGGAAGAAGAATCAATCTGTTAGTGGTATGATGGTTACTTATTGTGATGGCAATGCCAACTAACAAACATAAATTTCTTCTTATCTTAAACTTATTCCAACCATTTTGGTATGTATTATTTTCTCTATAATTGATTGATTACACAGATCCAAAAACGATGGAATTTAATGCCTAAATATGGATTTATTTTTTCCTTCAAAAATTATCACCAATTTTATATTTATTTTTTTTTGTCTCATTTTAGATTCTTGAATTTCCGGTTTTATTGTATTTTCCACTTGGTGCCAAGATAATGTAGTTTTCCACCATGAATACTATCACCACAGTTGCACTAGATAACGTATTTATTGTTTGATGTTAAACACAATGTGATGCAAATCAATGACATTTGATTTGATTTTTTGTTTGTTATCGTGAAAAAAGATTATAATGTATTCAATTAAGGCTATGATAGACAAAGAGCACAAAGAGGATTACGTTCATAATTACTTTAAATGGTTGTCTTAACAGACAGATATTCTAGTATCACTATACTAGCACAAATGCATGCATGTTGATGCGTGAGTTTACACATGAAGCAGCCAAGATTTCAAGGTCGGATAGGAAATGATCCGTTTTTTTGTTTTGTTTTGCTCATATGAGTGTAAAGTAATATAATTGGTACAACTGTTGCCAGGATGGAAGGACCGACCGAAGAAGAGAGGGTTTGTCTGCGATTATTTTCGTCCCGTTTTAAAAAAATGATGTTTTTGCCTTTTTTCAGAAAAATGATACTTGTACTTTTTCTGAAACGAAGCAGAGTATGAATGAAAGTATCACTTTTTCTGAAACAAAGTGAAAGTATCACTTTTCTTGAAACGGAATGTGAAAGTACCACTTTTCCAGAAACGGAAAATTAGTCGATCCGTAAACCAAAATATGGTTGTATGATGTGTTGTGCATCCTTTGTGGTTGTTTGCATAATGGTTATGTATTCAGTTTTCGAGAATTGTGTCTAAAGTGAAGGTATCACTTTTCTTGAAGCGAATGGAGTACGTTGTTTTATTAGTTGCAACGGAAAATTAGTTGATGCACAAACCAAAATATGACTACATAGAGTATTATGTATCCTTTATTTGTGGTGGTTTGCATAATGGATGTACGTTTAATTTTTTTAAGGGTTAGGAGGCAAAATGCCCCAAGATCGACCATCACCTTGTCAAATTACCCCTAACGTTAAAAAAAAGTCAAAATGCCCTAAAACGTTACTTTTCCCTTAAAAGAGAGATATCTGGTCAAATCGGGGCATCTTGACTAGTCAGCGCTCGAGTTAAATTTCAATTTTACCCTTGCGAGTAATTCATGGTGACACGTGTTTATATCCTATGGACTTCAGATCACGAGGAAAATTAACGGACAGATGAGAACATCGGACACGTGTCAGAACCTCATTTGAGCACATGTGTATGACGAAATTACAATGTTTACCCTTTGATGACTCATCTATTGGTGCCACGTGGTACCAATAGATAGAAGACATGTGTCATTTTAGGACAAGGTGTCATTTTGGTGCACGTGTGAACCCGTACGTGTGTACAGAATGCCTTATCTTCTCTTCATCGAGTTTCATCCACAGAAACTCAAAACCTGAAGGAGAAAGTTATCCAGAAAGAGAGACGGATTTCGAGAGGGAGGGAGAATACTGAACTAAACTTAGAAGATCGAGAGACATAGGTCGAGAGATTAACAGATCGAGAGAGATAGGTGGAGAGAGAGACGGATCGAGATAGTTTGCTGATTTTTAATGGTGTGAAGAACTGAACTGAGAATATTACTGAAAAAGTAAGTAATCTAAATTCTTAATGGTTTTTTGACTTATGTTGATCGTTATTTAGACTTAGTATTTAGTATTTCCAGTAATCGTTGTTTTGAATATATGTTTAAAAAAATTAGGGTATATAAAATTGGGAATTTTAATTTCTGAAATTAGGGTTTGGTTTTTTTCCGTCAAACGGATTTATAACTGATTAGGGTTATATTGTTATGTGGTTCTGAATCTATGTTTATAGAATTAGAGTTTCAAAAATTGAGAATTTCATTTTCTGAGATTAGGGTTTATAAAATGTTGTTGCTATTTGTAGTTTTGATCATGATTATTGATCTGTTTTATTTTGTTTTTTTTTCAATGTTTCAGAATGGCTATTGAAGATAGGAATTTCTGGATAACTGATACAGGTGGTATGTTTAAGGAGATGTATTTTTATGATTGAAAATCTAGTACAAGTGGACACAAATTCATGGCTATGATAAAGGAAAGGATGATAAATGAACAGGGTATGGATCCTACACTTGAGTTGTTTTTATTTAGTGAATAGGAATGCATGGCATAAGTGTGAATCATAAGATATGTTTCATTCATTTTGGAAAAGTGGGAAACCAAATAAAATCAATTTTGTAAGATTGTGGATTGCTCCAATTATTCCTACAACAGTAGAATGGGGTTTTTGTTGTGATACTGCTAGTGCTAGTGGGCTTAGTTGTATGACTGATGTGATAAGTCCAGTGAAGAACAAATTAGCTAGTAAAAGGGTTGAGGTTAGGAGGAGTCCAAGACTTAATAAATAGGATAACAACCATGTTAAGAAGCCTGAAATGAGACCAACAAGACTTGATTTTGTGCATGAAGAACAAGATGTTCCAACACAAGCATCTGTTGCAGACAACCAAGAACAGGGGTATGGAGATATTCCAACACAAACATCTGTTGCATAAAACCAAGAACAAGGGTATGAAGAACATACAGATGATTGTCATCCTGATGATATGCCTGAGTTTCTGTTTAAGGAACATGCAGATGAAGATGCAGAGGAGGGTGAAGATGAAAGTGAAGATGAAGAAACACAAGAAAAGTTCATTTATGAAGATTGGGTTTCTATGTGTGCTAGAGGTATAGATGTTGGTAATGAGCCTGATGATTGTAATGAAGATTTCAATCAAGGTGGTTATTATGAAGAGCAGAATATACTAGTTAATGAAACTTCACATGATTTGGTTCCCATATATGATGTCATCCAAGAGGATGAAACTAAGTGGCAACAAGACTTTGGACAACATTTAAAGGAACAAGAAAGACTGGAAATGATAAATGAAAACATTCCTGAAATTGAACCTGGGGAAATAAGTACTGGTATGGATTTTGGATCCATAGAAGCTTATAGAGATCATTTAAGGGAATATTCAGTGTTGAAACATAGGGATTTTAAAGTGAATAAGGGAGATAGGACTAGACATTATGCATATTGTGTGAACAAGGATTCACAAAAATGTGAATGGAAAGTGAATGCAAGATTGTGTCCAAAGGAAGGAACAATCACAGTAAGAGAGTGTAACATGAAATACACTTGTAAAAATATGAATGCAAACCAAAACAGAAAATGCAATGCAAAATTTGTAGTTAAGTATTTGTTGAAGACTATGGATGTGGATTCACCAGTGGACAAGGCAGAGCATATATCCAAGAAGATCATTAGTCCCAAGTTGCAAACTGACATACCATATTGGGTTGCTAATGATGCAAGAGTATGTTTCTAATACTTGTCTCAGTTGTTTTTGGTTAGTTTAACTTGTTGTATGTGTGAAATGTTAATATTTGGTTTGTCTATATGTGTGAAATGTTAATATTTGGTTTGTTTGTGTACACAGAAATTGGTTTTAGCAGAGTTGAAGGGAACTTTTGATAGTTCTTACACAAAAGCACCACAACTGCTCACAGCTGCTACTTCTTTGAACCCAAACAGCATAGGTCATTTCAGTTGGACCAAAGAGGGTGAAGATAACGGATTTGAGTCTGTCATTTTAGCCTATGATGCACAGATAAAGGGTTTTTTGAATGGTTGTAGAAAGGTAATTGGCTTAGATGGAGCTCACCTAAATGGTAAGATGGGTGGTGCAATGCTTTCATCCACTGGTATAGATGGTCAGAATGGGGTATTTCCAATTTGTGTGATGATTACTACAAGTGAAACTGAAGAAAACTGGTTCCTGATGTTGAAAGAATTGAGGAAAAAGATTCCAGATATGCATGGACTTACCTTTATTTCATTTAAAATACTCATAACTGCAAACTAACATTACATTGAGAAATACTTCCAATCTGTTACATTAACTTTGTTGACATGAGTTAACTTCTAATTCTGCACTTTATCTTCACTTTATCTTTAAATTGTGCACAAATTTGATTTTCAGAATTGTAAAATTGTTTTTTTTTTCCACAAAGATTGCATCAGAAACTCATTGGAAATCTTCATACTTTTGGCATTTTAGGTACCCAATACCATAATTCCATGATGTTTAAGCTATGTTTAACATCCTCACCTTAGTTGAATGGCATTTGGGGTTGATACAAGGAGTCTGTGACCAAGGACAGTCAGCAAATCTGTGATCACCAGCACAAGCATCACAACCTCCCTTTTAGTGAGGTACCATGGATTTAATTGCATCAGTAGCTCCATCAAACCATTCAAAATACAAATACATAGGATTAGAACAAGAAAAGAATTTCTCCCCTGAATTGACACCATCTTTAACCTTTAGAAGCTTTCGAATTCCATTACAAGGAACTAGTTTACACCGTGAGTAAATCCAAGGACAATCCATGGATTCATGATTTTTTTCGCTACACATTCCACATTCCTGCATTTTAATTAACTATAAATTAAAATCATTATTATACTACTAATCCTAATTATGCTTCTTTTTTATTGAAAATGAACTTACCATTTTAATGCTTGAGCTAGCAGCCATTAAAGTTGATGAAGAAACGCCCCAGTATACTGTAAATATGTTTTGGATAACCACAATATATAAGAGTAACTTCTGGGGAAAAAATGGTCGTTATACCAACCGTCGGGATATGTCACCGTCTGTTTCAGAACTTCGGACACATGTCACAATCTATTCATTTTGGACACGGTGGCCATTTTCTAATATTTGAGGGTTAAGTTGGTAAAATTCAATTACATGCGTGTATCTTATGTGTCGCAGATTCATTGAATCTAGACGCAAAGGACATAAATGTAAAATTCTCACACATGCGGGTGCACATGTGTGCGTTCTTGACCTCTTAACTCTGTCTAACGGGAAAAGTAACATTTTGGGGCATTTTGACTTTTTTTTTTAACGTTCGGGGAATTTTGACAAGGTGATGGTTGATTTTGGGGCATTTTGCCTCCTAACCTCTTTTCTTAAATTGTGCCTAAATTTGATACTCATTGCGTAGATCTTTTTATAACCTTTCCAACGAAATAAAATTTGTAAAATCCAAGGCAAGGATTCTTATATTAAAGTTTGTTTTAAAATTATATCCCTAAAAAAATATGATACATAAGGAGTTATAATAATTGGACTAAAAGAGAGGGATAATTGTATCAAGTGAAAAAGAATAACCATGGACACCAAATCCAATCTTTTTATGTTAATTGATCACTTAGATTTTACAAAATAATAACCATATAAAGGTCCTCCCTCGCTTCGCTCGATCGGCCCATCCGACTTCAAAGTGAAAGTACTCTTCAAATCCATGCATGTCTAAGTTCCCGTTTGTGTGCCAGTGCCATGAAAGGTGTGTGCAGATCTAGCATAAATACTTGACCCTTTATGGGAATTTGGAATGAAAAATGGGTCATTTGTCCAAATATTTTTAAAACATGGTTCTAATGGACGAGTAAAAATTAATATGGGTGAAATGGACACCAAAAAAATAGCAAGAATGAAACTGAATCCATCCTGACTTTAACTTAAAAAAGAGCGAGGATAAAACTGGATGCATCCTGATGTAAATTAAAAATAAGAAAAAGTATTTGAAAATGGGTAGGATGAAACTGTTTACATCCTGACAATTTTTACATTCTCGTCCATTTAAACAATATCAAATTTTATGTCTTTTTCACCCATAAATTGGTGAATTTGGTCTTTTTAACCGATTTTGTGAATTTGGAATAAGGTTTCTTTACATATGAAGAAGAAACCATGTAAAGCCCTCAATCTCTGCATTTGTCTCGAGTGATTTAAAATTCTCAAATCTTGTTTTCTCTCTAGATCTATCTCTATGATAATACGTGAGATATTATGGAGCAAACACTCACTGACCAAACAGTTTCCCATGTTGATTGATGCAAACCCAATGCATAATAACCCTATTTTATTTATGTTTCATATCTTTTATTTTCTTGGTCGTCATTAATAAATTCCTCTCCTATCTTAACTCTGAAGTAGTGATTTAAAATCCGTTTATCTCTTCGAGCATCTCCAACCGTGGGTATAAAAGGTCCCACGTGGAAGTCTTATTAAGATTTTTATTTAGTAGATTTTACACATATAATAAATATAGGACTCCATAGTTAAAAAGTTGTCTCCTATAATAAAAGGTTTACTTCTTAGAATATTTTATATGATAAGATTTTAACCGTTTATTTTTATTTTAACTAATTTCTAAAAAAAAATGATAGAAAATATGACGTGGAGGTGCAAGGAAAGGTGTAAATGAGACTTTCTTTAACACCTTCATATTTATTTTCCCATCCCTCCTAGTTTGTAAGATCCAATCATTGGAGATGTATTTACGTTAATTGAGGGCCTAAAATAAAATCCTATATATCATGAAAAATAAAAATATTTACCCTCTATTAAAGATGCTCTTATAAAACTTACTTGCCTCGCTCGCGGAGAGAAAAATGGCCGAGGTCACAAGATTTGTTGCAACTCGTTCGGGTGGAACTAGGTTCATAGGAATGGGTAGGGCAAGTAGTGCAAAAGGGACTTACAAAGGCTTAAATAAGCTGGATTGCATGAGGTTTTTCTTTTTGTTCCACGGATAATAAATTTTTATTAAAAAGCAAATATCTACGGAGATTAGAGTATGAAAGAAAGAAAACCCATGTCCCGTAACCTCCTAAAAAAATTCACAGACTATTTGAAACGAATATAAATTTTGCCAGACCATTCCGGAGACGGAATGAATTTTAGTCTACCTTCAAAAAACTCAAAATTATTCTCAGACAGCAAACAAGCTCACTTGGCCAAGTGATCAGCAGCAAAACCAACTTCCCTGTAGCTATGCACATAGCGAATACTGTCATAAAAGGCACAAGCCATCTTCCACTTCTACATCAAATCCCACGGCAACTCTTTATTCTTCAAATCTTGAATACAACTCATTGAATCTGATATGACACAAATTTTCTTCACATTCTACCTTCGCGCCAACATTAGGCCATAGACAACAACACTGATCTCAGCAATGTAATTAGTTTTCCATCTGAGTCCAACAAACAAAACACCTAACATAGTAGAACTAGCATCTCTAAAGCTTATACCATCACCAGCCTGGCCTGGATTATCCCTTGCAGCACCATCATGGCATATCATAACCTCACCAGGCTTTGGAGGAGACCAAGAGATATCAAAAGGCGTAGAGGCTTTACTCATTCTGTGTTTAACTCTAAAACAGTTCAATAAGCGCAAGTCCTCCGTAGAATTAAACATGTAATCATTCATTCGAATTAAATTATCTCGTACGACCTGATACACTTTACGCTTAAAACCAACCTAATTTATTCCAGCATCCTCAAAGAAAACCTTGTTACGTATTTTCCACAACTTTGTGCATATATCCAAGCTAGTAACTAGCCACAAGTTATTTATTATTCGTAAAAAGACGAGGGTACCCAAATACACCACAATCTTTTTGTTTCAACCTATAAGTTCTCTATCAAACGTGACCGTCTATGGACAGAGTCGAGACATGATTCGATTCACACTTCGTGTGATAGTCTATGGATACGACACCGAGACAATACAACAGCCATATAACTTGTGTGATTGACTATTGGATACAAGATCGAGATAATACAACAATAAAGTGTGTACTTGATAATATATTTGGTAATAACCAAACTCTATAGGATCACTATCAAGTATAGCGGAGTTAACGTACAAGTGAAATTTAATTTAATTATAATAAACAATTATAATGCTGAAAAGTAAAGTAAATGGCACAACAAGATTTTGTTAACGAGGAAACTGCGAATGTAGAAAAACTCCAGGACCTAGTCCAGTTTTGAATACTGTCAGAATTAAGACGCTATACAAAATCCAATACCAACTTCGTATAGTTGTGACCAAGCAGACTACCCCTAGCTACTTAGTTCCCTCGGTATCCATGCGCCTTCGATTTCTAGAGTCATGCACGTGAATAGCAAGTCCTTTGGATCGTATTCCAAATAGAAAATAAAAAAATTGTTTGGTACCACTCTAATCAATCTTGCTACAACATATAGATGAGTTGTTGACAAAGGCTCTTATGTTTAATCTAATAAATCCTTTGTCTGGTTAGATCAATCTAAATATTGAATACCGAAATAATTAATCTTTAGATTCACAATCAATCAATATATATCTCAAAGATAAACTATAAGGTGATGCCGATCTCACCCAACTAATCAATCATTTCTATCAAAGATAAAGTGATTCTAGTTGGATCCCAGCCGATCAAGGTTTGTACACTAAATCCACAAGATACAAAAACTAATAAGAATTCTTCTTCGTCTTCAAATCTTCTATTGCCTTCAAATACCTGCACAACACCACTTGAATCTCTTGTGATCAATCACACACATAACGGAGTCTGTTAACAATGGATTATCACAAGACATCTTTAGATATAACAACAGTTCTAAAGATCTTGTCGATACTTTTATCTAGTCTGAGTAAATCTTATATCAGAGGAGAAGATTCTCAAGAATAAACAAACTAGGTGCAATCGAAGTTTCAACAGCCGTTAGTCAATCAAACCAAATCGAAAACTAATAACACTGCAATTATCTATTTTCCCACCAACGGTACTCGTAGAGCTTCTTGATCCCATAAATGTCTTTAAACGAGCGGTCGTAAGAGATTTCACCTAATTAGGATACTATCCTCTCCGAATAGACGTCTCCACCACAAACAACAAGAAATGAAGTTTGCCTGGCTCTTAGGATGGTTTGCTAGAAATGCAAACTTAAGTATTTATAGACCAGGGATATTTGGACACCAACGAATTTCCAAAACCGAAAATATTCTCAACATATGCAATGGATGCCCAAATTCGGTTTTCCTAATTCCAATAAATGCTGGTCCAATATTTCTGAAATCTCTCATAGAAAATCTCTGATTAGTAAATGCACATTACTAATTTTTATTATCTAGAGCTATACATTAATTGCTAGTAATTAAAGCATATAAAACCAAAAACCTTAATTGAAAGATTTTTAAATTATCGTCCCAGGATCACATTGAGTAACAAGGAATATTTTTGAACACTAAATGATAAGAGTTATTGCTCGTGTTCAAACTATGTTGACATCTTTTCACTGCAAATCCTAATTTCATATTTACATGGATTTGCTTCTTGGAATCGGTTCTACCACACTTCCAAACAAGTTTAGAAATGGTTTACTAGTATCCAGGACTACTATGTGATCGATCATACCAGGTCACAATGGTTAGTTGTGATCGGTCCTACCAAGTCACATACATGGGTTCGGATCAGTTATACCAATCACTAGGATCGGTTCTACCTAAACATGGTATCTACTTGTGATTGGTCACACCAGTCACTAGGATCGGTTACATCAATTACAAGGATCAGTCACGCAATACTTATGATCGGTCACACCAATTACCAGGATCGTCACACCAATTACAAGGATCGATCATACCATCTCATGATGATTGCTTAGGATCGATTACACCGATTACCAGGACTGGTCATACCAAATCATAAGTCTAGGTATTATGATCGGTTTTACCAAGATACATAACCTGAGTTAGGATCGGTTCTACCAACTCACACATATTGATCATCAAATAATATGCAATGAATATTCAGACCAATATAACTATTGATTTCTCTTTCGATTCATGAAACAAGTTCATGAATGTACTTCCTTTAAACAAATGTAAAACATTGTTTCCTATGATGAAATCTTCACCGTACACCCATTCACATAATCATAAAACTATATACAAGATTATGTCGATATCATATCTACGAAGTTCAAAAGATAAGCATTATACTTCGATCGTAGTCTAATTCCTTAATTATGATCATACTATTATGATCATGTCTCATCACAAGAGTATTATATAAAATATGTACAGTATATACAACTTCATAGTTATGTTTTCAATATAACACGACTTGAAAGATAATGTTCGACCATTGCTCGGTCGAACTTGCAAGCATTGCTATCTCAAGCTTGTTTGTCAACTTTAGTTGATCAAAACTATATTCTTGATTTCTAGTCTACTCATAGGAGTTTCGGACTAGGGTAGATTGTATAATTGAGCTTTAGACTTCATGGCGCTTACAACTGTAGACAAATATCCAGTGAAGAACTAGGAGGAACTTCATCAACAAAAGGTATGTGGAGACTAAAACTTATCTATACTCAGAAGTCTATTCTATTCTTACTTCTCTCCTATTGAGATAAAAGTCGTATACGATATAGTTTATTCTAGTATAACTTGCTTATCTATTTCTTGAAATAAGTGTTGGTAGATTTATGTCTTAGCTACATTCATCATTATTCTTAACTTTATGTCAAAAGATGATCATGTGGAAATTGCCTTGAAACGTCTTACATGATTTGTGTGAGACAGTCATTTGATGTCGAGTTGGAAAGTTTCGTATTGATCATTCGATCAATTGAAAATTGCTTATTAGCTAATGGTGTGTGTGAGATATCCAATGTCGTCTTCTAAGAATGTTTCAATGATTGAAATGGGAGTTAAGAGATAAAACCCATGTCTAGATACATTACGGTTTGTGTACTAAGTGTGCGAACTGTTTTGATGTAATTCATAACCGGAAACTAAGTTTGCATACCCGTTTGCAAACTGTTTCAACTGTTAAGTCAGGGTACTTAAGTTTGCATACCCGTTCGCAAACTGAATTAACTGTTGAAGTCCGGGAACTAAGTTTGTATACCCATTTGCAAACTTATTCACCTGAGTTTGGTCGTAACTAAAGTTTGCGTACCCGTTTGCAAACTGTTGGTTCATGACCAACGTCCGCAACTTAAGTTTGCGTACCCGTTTGCAGGTTCAAGTTCAAAATCGGTAAAGTAGGATTTCATACTCATGAAGAAATACATTTATATAATAAGGAATGCAGTATTTGCAAACCATGGCTTAAATGTTCATTGATTGATTCTTTTGAATCATTCTGATTTTTCTACAATTGGATCATATATATTTCTATGTGATTGTTAACAATTGAACAACTTTATGAAGAACACAGTTAGATTCTTTGGTTATCACTCATGATTGATTGATCATCATAGTTGATCTAGATGTGCTAGATGAATGTGGATTAGACAAAAGTGTTCATATGGCTAACTTTCGTTAACTACTATTGAACCAACCTCATGTACACGTTTAAGTACGATTACCCATATCTAAATGAAGTATATTTCATTTGTATGTGACAAGCTAAGTCCATCTAACGGTGGAGAGATATTTCTTTCGTTTCAAGCAAAACTTAGTTTGCATCTTAGATCAGGATTTCATCTAAGGTCTTTTTGTAACTCTTGATGAAATGTCTGATCATTATGATTCAAATGAAGACGAAAAATCAAGTGTAGCACTCCTTTGTAAAGATATCAAATTTGATGACTGTAGCAATACTCATATCATTCTTGATGTTCTTTGGCAAGACTATCCATCTTGTGGCATTGGGAGGACCAGAAGGCGATAAAGGCTTTTCGAGCCAACCTATCCAGTGGTTTTTCTTTTTGTTTATGAGGTCTCTCTCCCGTTCTGGAAAATCTTCTTCGATAGACTTGGAGGATGAAATGGATTTTACTTTGTCTAACAAAAACTGTTTCTCACGGGTTTCAAGTACTTCGTTATGCCTAGCAGCATGTTCATCCACGGTACCTGAACCATCCTCCAATTTGATTTTCTTATTGTACTTTAAATGGTCATAAACTCTCTAAGTGTTTTAAGTACAAATGTAAAGTAAGATATGTCAACAAACTGCAACGGAGAGCAAATCGTCTTGCAAACAATCTCAAATTTGTTCTAATGACAAATCCATCAGAGGTAAGTAAATTTAACTCATCTCCGAAGAAGTTAATTTCTGAAGAAAAAGTTAGACCCTTGCAGAAAAGAACAAGGTCTAAGCAATCTATGAAACATGGAATGGAAATTTCCGTTCAGGAATCACCTGGTGGACAAATTATTGTTCACCCCAACACATTCTAAGTATGTTGTTGGCAGACCTTGTCTCTCTGCCCGAACTCAAAGAGATAAGTGTGGTTGATCGGGTTTAGAAAAGGATTTTTTTTTTTTTTGTTTATTTTTTCTTTATCTCTGCTTTTCTGAGAAGCTTTTCATATCTACAAATGGTATTGAAAAGATATACCTTGTGTGATTATTAGAAGAGGGTTAAATTCGACAATTATACCTTTTCTACGGTTGTAATTTAGTCGTACGTGAACTCTACTCTATATAGGTTCCGCAACCCTACGTTCTCTTTTTCCTTATCTGAAAACTCTTTTTTCTCAAAAGACTGCTTGTTGAGATATTTTGAGTATTCTCTCAATTACATAGAGACTCCAAGTATCATGTCTTATGATGGAAAATATTTCAATATGATTGTTAATCCATCAATCATGAAGTAAAAGTGTATACCTCATCCTACTACAAATTTAAAGAGAAAAGGGGAAGAATATGAAGAAACCAAGGAATAATCCCTCAAATCTTCAAGAGTTGAAAGAATCAAGGATGGAGATGCAGCAAATAAAGGCTATTTTTTTTAAGAACTCTTGAAATTCAGAAGGCCTTGGATCGCCATCAGGCGAGAAGGTACGTTGGGATTGACTCCTTTCTTCATGAACCTTACGTACCAATGTCTGTTGACGACAATGAGTTCGGGGACGATAAAGAATTTTTCAAGGATCTTAAAGCCTAAGAAACTTCTTATGAGAATTTATTCTTGTGTTTTTAAAAAGGATAACTAGGGTTTGGAATAGAAATTATTGTGATTACACATAACTATTGTCAATGTTTTTTCATCTTGCAATGTTTTTAGATTTATTTATTTAAATTCTAAGGTATTTGGAAGATGATTTTGAAGTATTAATCTTTATTGGTTTTATATATTGCAAAAAATAATTTTGTATGAGATATGTGGTTTACGTCCGTGAACTGTGATTATTCCATATATGCTCAAAAGTTAAGTCTATTGTGTTATTATGCAAATATTGATGGAAAATATAATGAACTTTTGAATTATATGTCAAAGGTTAAGTCGATGGTATCATTATGCAAATTTTGATGAAAAATATAATGAATCTTTGAATATTCCGCAGTATTGATCTTTCCCTGATCCACTTTTATGTGAAAGTACTGTATAGCTCCGTAAGTTTTCTTATGGTGAGAATTTCCGATTGAATTAATCTATGATTTTCTCTTGTGGATTAATTTGTTCAAGTTTTCTGGATACAAATTCATGCTTCATGTGATTTGTTAATGTCCAAAGAAATCCTTCTTTTCTTGGGAAAGTAAGGTCGCTCTTGTTGTTCCTTTTGGGAATGACATTTTATGGGGGAGAGTTCTTAGTTGAACTTGTGCTTAATTGCCAAATCTTTGTGGGGATCGCGGATGTGAAATATTGTAGGAGTTATCTTGTATCTTTATTAACTCCTTGGTGAATACACTAAGTTTCGACTATGTGAAATCATCAAAACAAAGTTGATATGTTCTATTTTAAACATGAGTATCTCTATGAGAATTTCATTATGATCCCATAATTTGTGTACCTTTGCCAATTTATATTGCCAAAAAGGAGGAGAATTATTTTGTAGTTCACACTACATACACATGGTTTAGGAATCATTATGTAGGGGGGGGTGCGGGGGGTAGTTTTCATTGTGAGATGAAGTATTGACTAAGGGGGAGCGATACATATCACCATAGTATTATTGTCAAATTCATGGTACAATTGAACTTTGATGATGTGTAATAATACTATGACACTGTATAACAATATGAAAACAATCTTGTTGATTATTTTTATAGCTACGGATCTTCAAAAACAATGATACTGGGTCGAACACATTCAGAGTCACTAGAATACTAGGAGCGGAAAAGAATTCAAGTAATGTTGAAGAACCAAGGAAATCAAGCATGATGGATGAGAAGGTATAAAATCTTATTTTGTAATCCATATGTATTGATAGTTTTTTCACCAAAATTGATAAAGGGGGAGATTGTTAGAGCATTGCTCGGTCGAACTCGCAAGCGTTGTTATCTCAAGATTGTTTGTCAAGTTTAGTTGATCAAAACTATAGTCTTGATTTCTAGTCTACCTATAGAGTCTCGGACTAGGATAGATTGTATAGTTGAGCTTTAGACTTCACGACACTTACAACTGAAGACGAAGATCTACTGAAGAACTCGGGGGAACTTCATCAACAAAAGGTATGTGGAGACTAAAACTTATATATCCTCAGAAGTCTATTATATTCGTACTTATTTCCTATTGAGACAAAAGTCGTATATGATATAGTCTTTCGTATCATACACATTTGATATTTCGAGCTGAGTATAACTCGCTTATCTATTTCTCGAAATACGTGTTGGTAGCTTTATGTCTTAGGTACATTCATAATATTCTTGACTTTATGTCAAAAGATGATCATGTGGAAATTTCCTTGAAACATCTTAAATGATTTGTGTGAGACAGTCATTTGATGTCGACTTGGAAAGTTTCGTATTGATCAATCGATCACCTGAAAATTGCTTATTAGCTAATGGTGTGCGTGAGATATCCGTTATCGTCTTCTAATAATGTTTCAATGATTGAAATGAGAGTTAAGAGATAAAACCCATGTCTAGATACATTACGGTTTGTGTACTAAGTGTGCGAACTGTTTCGATATAATTCAGGACCGGAAACTAAGTTTGCATACCCTTTCCCAAACTGTTTCAACTATTAAGTCAGGGTACTTAAATTTGCGTACCCGTTCGCAAACTGATTTAAATGTTGAAGTCCAGGAACTAAGTTTGCGTACCTGTTTGCGAACTTATTCACCTGAGTTTGGTATGTAACTAAAGTTTGCATACCCGTTTGCAAACTCTTTGTTCATGACCAATGTCCGGAACTTAAGTTTGCGTACCCGTTTGCAAAGTTAAGTGGTTCAAGTTCTAAAATCGGCAAAGTATGATTTCATACTCATGAACAAATACATTTAGATAATAAGGAATGCAATCTTTGCAAACTGTGGCTTAAATGTTCATGAATTGATTCTTTTGAATCATTCCGATTTTTGGTTCAATTGGATCATATATATTTATATGTGATTGTTAAAAATTGAACAACTCTATGAAGAACACAATTAGATTCTTTGGTTATCATTCATGAGATTGATCATCATAGTTGATCTAGATGTGTTAGATGAATGTGGATTAGACAAAAGTGTTCATATGGCTAACTTTGGTTAACCACTATTGAACCAACCTTATGTACAAGTTTATGTATGATTACCCTTATCTAAATGAAGTATATTTCATTTGTGTGTGACAAGCTATAAGTCCATCTAACGGTGAATAATGAATGCTTTGTTTCTAAGATAACTAAGCAAACCATGATTTGAAAGCTATATAAAGGAGAATTCCAGCAACTGGGAAACCTAATCCACACACCTCCTGTGTTATACTAGTTGCGTATTAGAGTCAGTTCTCCATTAACCTATATTTTTTCTAAAACCGTTTTGGTTAACGACTTGAAGACTTCATTGGGATTCTGAAGTCGGATCCAACTATTTTATCTGTAGTTGTGTATCATGAACTTACTTGTTCTATCGTATTGAGTATTATCTTCTCTAAGATTGGCTCGAGATTTATCTCCGATAGGTGAGATATAAAAAGTAATCACAAAGCTCTTTGTCTCATTCTTTGTGATTCCATAATAACTTGTTCTACTACCATATAGTTAAGTTATTGTGAGGTGATTGATATTACTAGGATGTTTTTTGGGAATATAAAACCGGATTATCAATTGGTTCCTGTGCAACTTGATTTATCATAAGACGAAATAAAACTTCATAGGTATTTTTGTGGATGACAGATTTATCTATCTAAATAGACTTTTCTCTGGGGAGACAGATTGGTTTATAAGTCTTCGACTTCGGGTCGTAGCAACTCTTGGTTGTGGGTGAGACCAGCTAAGGGAATCAAGTGTGTAGAGTCCTTCTGGGATTCATAGCCGTAGGGAACGCGACTGTACCTTGATCAGTCTGAGATTGGTTAGGGATCAACTACATTCCATTCCGAAGTTAATCTTGTAGTAGGCTAGTGTCTGTATCGGCTTAATACAGTGTGATGCTCCATCTGGTGTATGTGTTATTTATTTTTCGCATTATATTTGTTTATATGATTGAAATATCACAGGTTGTGCGTAGTTCAATCCAATGTAGTTAATCTCGGATATCTTTTTGTATCGGCCAGGAAGGATACACTGGTACGACTTTATATCGGGGATATTATCGTTCAAATATCGGTATAATATCGGTTCCATATTTAGAGACTATAATTTTATAGCTACCATCAATTTTATCAAAAACACAAGAGTAATTTCAAAAACTTTAAAATTCACTGCCTAAAATGATAAATAAACAAGTTCAAACTAGAAACAGGAGAGTAACCTCAACAACTTTAAAGTTTACTGCCTAAAATGGTAATAAGCAAGTTCAACTTCAAACTAGAAAGAGGAGAGCAACTTCAACAACTTTAGAGTTTACTACCTAAAATGGTAATTAAACAAGGATATTACAATCTTATTCAAAATCATACGAGTCATTATAGATATCATCATCTTCAGTAACTCCATCAGCTCCATCAAGTACTCCATAATCAGTGTCTAACATCAATTGATCAGTATCATATCCATCATACTCAAAGTACGTTAGGTAAGTATTCTTACTTCGAGAGCTACATGCACCTTTACTACCAACTGGCTGACTTTCTTCACCAAGAATATCTTGCAAATCATCCAGAGTTACATTATCACCTTCTACAGCCAAGTCTTCCAAGTTATGTGGATCCAACCATTCATCATTTTCATCACGCTCATCAAGAAAAATAGGATCATGAGCTGTCTCATCATCGTTATATTCTGAAATTTCTTTATAACGACGCTGCAATTTCTTGTTATATTGGATAAAGACACTATCATTGAATTTCTGTTGTTTTATGCGATTCCGCTTCTTAGAGTGCAACTGAAATACGAAAAATAAATAGGTATACTAATTGTTTCATGCATTGTTGTTTGTTGTGATAAGAAGACAACAATATACATTGACCTAGCGACTGTGAAAACAGAACAAGTAAATGTGGAAACAATCTAGTGTTTGTTACTGAAATGTGCTCCAGTTTCGCTCACATGGGGAAGCAGAAGAAGTAAGACTCAATACCCTGATTGCAAACTTTTGCAGGTTTGGAACAACGATTCCTCCATATGTAATCCACCAATCATCTGTCATAAACACGAACAAAGTAGTTAATCAATACAAACCTATATAACAAAAACATAATCAAACTTTAAACTTACAGAACAAGAAAACTTACGAGGTTGATCTTTGTCTCTTCTTTTTTGCATACAGGAGTTCCCAGAATCCCATAAGCATCACTATATCGTCTCAATTCAGTTGTTTCTAGCTCAAGTTCATCTTCATTGGTTATAAGCCTTTTCATAGCTTTATGAAGTCCCCTTTCGATTTCTATGTACTTTGGATCATTATCCATCAAATGAGATGGAATCTTATGGAATATGGAAGGATTTAAATAATAAGCGGCACAATGTAGCGGATGATTAAAGTTATTCTTCCATATTTTATCAAAAACAGCCTTAACTGTATCCCAAGTATCATTATCTTCACTGAGATTCTTCTCAAGTTGATCCCTTGCTATTCTCATTGCCTCATAAAAATAAGGCATTGTAGGTTTGCGTTTTATATCCTCTAAACTTACTACCTTAACTAAAGGCTTTAGCACCCTACAAGAGTAATCAACATCTTCCCAAAATTTACTATTTGTATCAATCTTAAGTGCATTTACTCCAACAGTTTCTCTTGCAAACCTAGTTTTTACCCACCTATCATTCACAAACACCATTTGCAGAGGAGTTTTATACTTTTGAATACTCTCTAGTGTGTAGTATTGAGTGGCAAATCTAGTTTTTGTAGACCTATGTCAGTCTGCTTTAGTCAACTCCCTCATTAAGCTCAATACTTGAAAATGAGCATAAAATATGTAACCAGTCTCTTACCTAGAATGATGGTTGTCTTGATTCGTGGAAGCTTGGCACCAAGTTCTTCTAGCATCAACTGAACATAATGAGCACCACAAGGAGTCCAAAACATATGTGGGTATTCCAGCTGTAAATCCTTCCCTTCCTTTTTGAAGTTTGAACCATTATCTGTAATGAAATGAACTATATTTTCTGCACCAACATCATTAATTACCTCCTTTACAAGGGTTCTATTTGAGGCATCGACAGACTTCAAAAAAACTGAACCTTTAGGATAATTCACCAAAAAGTTAATAAGATATCGTTTTTTCCCATCCGTCCAACCATATGACATGATAGAACATCCAAACCTTTTCCAATGTTCCCTAAATGTATCAACAAACTTCTTAATTTCTTCTAATTGTTCCTTGAAAAGATTGGTACGAATCTGATGGTAATATGGGGGAGACATAGCTTTCCCATAATCACCAATTGCAAAGATCATTTGTTGGAAACTTAGGCAACGAATGGTATTAAATGCTATTGAATTCTCAGTCATCCAAGCTGATATGCATTTCCATGCCGTCTTCAGTAACTTCTCTTTCGCCGCACAGTTTCTTTCAGCAGTGGCTTTCTGAGTTTTCTGGTGGTTCGTCCTCATAAATAAATCAATAGGGCCTCTTGTATTACTTTGGCTTATTCTCTTTCTCTTTGTCTGATTCTGAACAAGTAGTTGACTAGCACTACCACTACCACTGCCCACATTGCTATCAGTTTCAACTTCTTGCTCCTCAACATCTGTATCAGCATCAGAGCCTTCATCTGAATTGCTTGCACGCTGATATGCTAAGTCAATTGTAGCCTTATGAGCTTTTTTGGTCCTCTTTACAGCAAACTCCTGTTTAATTTTGTTAATAATCGCAACGGTTGCATTCGGACATGATGTAGTAATCCCTGACTTCCCTATGAGATGATGCTTAAGCCTTGTAATTCAACCGCCACGGATTACTTTGTGACATAACAAACAAGTAATTATATTATGATTTTCTGGGTCTTGGCGTTCACCCCATTCCCATGCTGGGTCTCTAGTTTGCGTAGAAGAAGGAAATGAACCACATGTAGAGTTTGTGGTGTTTGCATTGGATGCATTAGAAGAATCCATAATCAAAACCTAAAACAAAAAAACAAAATTTGAATCAGTAACTATGTTATGGTTATTCACACATTTCAACTTTTTTCAAATTTGTTATGCTTCCCTGATAATATACAAACTATGTTATGATTTAAGTAAAATACAAATTGATGGCATTTGTTATAGTTTTTCGAAACAAATTGATGAGATTTTACAATTTGATGGGAAATTCTGAACAAGTAAACCCTACAAACTGCATGTATAGGAAAGAACCCAAATTTTTGTATTAAGAGAGACATCAAACTAAACCCTACACACTGCCTGTATAGAAAGACATGTTACCCATACCAAAACAACCATTAATCACACAAAAAAATCATAATCAAAGCAAACAAAGGGAGTAATTAATTATCAAAAGATTCAAAACCCTAACCTTCTGTAATCCAACGGTCTCAGAAATTTAGATGTAATCAAAAGTTCCTTCTTTAAATTGAGATTCTCATTGATGAGATTGAGAAGAAGCACATGATTGAGAAGAAGAACTGATGAAGAACACAATATCTTTTTCTTTCACTTCAGTTCACTGTTTTTTTCGGCCGAAGAACTAAACTTTGGATCGAGTTTAGGGATTTATCCCTTCCCTTCCACGAAAAACCTAAAATTCCCTTATTCTTTACCTAAAACTACTAGAGGAACCGATACCGGATTATCGGAGGAAATATCGTTTCGTCTAATATCGAATGATATTATCGCCGATACAAGGCTTATCCTACCGCTCCAAGGCCGATATCCTATATTTCCCTGATATATCGGGCGATATTGACTACATTGGTTCAATCAATTGGTAATCCAACCTTTGGTTGTTGTTGATTGAAATTGCTTGACACTTGAACATTGGTCTTTGGTATCGTTCAAGTTGTTTCTCATAATAATCAGGCTCGCGGATTATATATGTTTGATTTGATGATTAAATTAAGAAATTGAGATATAACTCTTGGATACTTTTCCGTGATTGAGTCTGACTGTCTAGTTGATTCTCTTGGAATTGTATTGGAGTTGTCCATACAGATTGCCGAGCGAAATATTGGGTGTGGTTGTTAGACCCACGCTTTTTCAGATACGTTAGGAATGAAACAAATTCAAGTAAATATTACTAACCTTAAGTGGAAGGATGATTTCGTCGTTGTAGTTCGTTACTTCTTCTCATTCTTCAGATATTCAGAGTAATACTTGTATTTCTCAACATTCGTATACTTTCTAGTCTAACCTAAACGAAGTTGACTCTAGTATTTAATCAAGCGACTCTAGATGAGTTTTGATACTAAAATATGACAATCAAACTTGACATACCAATCTTGGTGCGTTCAACCGAGCTATGCTCTAACAATTCGACTTTTCCTAGTTGCAGCTTTATAAGAAACTACTAGGTCTAAAGTCGGATGCATATCAAGAATCCTTGCATCCCATGCCCAAATCCTCTTAAAAAATCTGCAATGGCAAATAATATGATGCAGTGATTCACTGTCTTTTTACATATGCAACATCGAGTTGGCATCTCCTTATTTAACTTCTTTATCATTAGATATTGTGTTGCACAACAATCGCCCTTCCAAATCTTCTAATGATGTACAACCAATGTAGGATGAACCATTGATCTCCAGAAAATCTTAGCCGTAGAACTTTCATCATATGTGGTTCTCAATGCAGACTTCGTGGATTTAACTGAAAATTACTCTTCTGGTCAAGATATCAGATTTTGAAGTCTTCCTCACCAACAATGACTAGCAAGTCGGTAACATCAATTCCAACTGCTAGCATTACAACATGCACCCCAGGACCCATTGATATTTAAATCACTAACCTTTAATGTAAAATCATTCCTCTATAAAGAAGATATACCAAGCCTTTTTGCAATGTATAAGTTTATACACCAATTCTCAAATAATAAGTTCGTATTAGCTCTATTACCTATAATACAACGTGTATGGTAAAATTATAAATCCATCTCACCCCTAGAAATACGGAAGACATAAGCTTGTAAGCAATCAAACTCCCATTCAATTTAAAATATTTAGCCATTGAGAACATTGCCAGATCTTGTCTGAGTCTCTAATGCTTAGCCACAACTTGATCTATCCCCTTCGCGATGAAATTTTCAGAAATTATTCGGCCATGTTGACCATGGCTATATACTCGTTAAATACATTAATGTAGTGCGTGTGTGGCCCAGAACATCTAAGTGTTAGAGCAATGCTCGGTTTAACCTACAAGTTTTGTTATCTCAAGCTTGTTGTCAATGTTAGATGATCGAAACTATTTCTTGATTTCTAGTCTACTAAGTGAAAAAACGGAGGTACAACAACCACACCCAATATTTCGATTAGAAATCTGTATGGACTAACTCCAATATACTTTCAAGAGAATCAACTAGACTTAATCTTAATAGAATATATAAAATAGTTATAATATCTCTATTTCACAATGTAATCAGCAAATCGAACAGATAGAAATCCGTGAGCCTAATTATTATGTGAAATAACTTGAACGGTACCAAAGACCAATGTTCAAGTGTCAATCAATGTAAATCAACAACCAAAGGTTGGATATTCTAATTGATTGATCTTAACACACAACTTGTGATATTTCAATTATATAACAAAATATAATGCGGAAAAGAAATAACACAGACACCAGAATTTTGTTAACGAGGAAACCGCAAATGCATAAAAACCCCGGGACCTAGTCCAGATTCAACACACACTGTATTAAGCCGCTACAGACACTAGCCTACTACAAACTAACTTCGGTCTGGATTGTAGTTGAACCCCAATCAATCTCACATTGATCCAAGGTACATTTGCGCTCCTTACATCTCCGATCCCAACAGGATACTATGCACTTGATTCCCTTAGTTGATCTCACCCACAACTAAGAGTTGCTACGATCCAAAGTCGAAGACTTTAATAAACAAATTTGTATCACACAGAAAAGTCTACGATAATAGATAAATCTATCTCCCACAATAATACCTACAAGTTTTGTTCAGTCTTTTGATAAATCAAGGTGAACATGAACCAATTGATAACCCGGACTTATATTCCCGAAGAACAGCCTGGTATTATCAATCACCTCACAATAATCTTAATCGACACGACGAAAGAATATACTGTGTAATCACAAACGATGAGACGAAGATGTTTGTGACTACTTTTATATATTGCCTATCAGAGATAACAATCTCAAGCCAATCGTTACGATTGTACTCAACACGATAGAATCAACAAGATCAGATCATACAACTACAAGAAAGTAGTATCGGTCTAGCTTCACAATCCCAATGAAGTCTTCAAGTCGTTAACCTACAGGGTCTCGAGAAGAACCCTAAGGTTAAAGGTGAATCAAATCTAGATTATACAACTAGTATCACATAAGAGGTGTGGGGATTAGGTTTCCCAGTTGCTAGAGTTCTGCCTTATATAGTCTTTCAAATCAGGGTTTGCAATCAATGTTAGCTTAGTAACAAAGCATTAAATATTCACCGTTAGATGAAAACCTGATTAGATTCAAGCTAATATCTTTCAACCGTTGGATCAAAAACTTAGCTTGTTACACACAAATGAAATGCAAGATTTTAGGTTTGTCTAACCATACCCAAACATGTACATTTGTTGGTTCAACAATAGTTAACCAAATGGTTAGCCATATGAGCACTTTCATATCAACCATATTCTTCTTCACCATAACTAGTTCAAATGACTCAAATGAACTAGTTAGAGAGTTTTTCACTTGCATAAATCTTATATAACTATACAAGACAAAATCGAAGCAAAAACGATTTGATTCACTCGAATCGATTCATGAACTTTGTAGCCACTATTTGCAATTTGCATTCCTTAGTTAATATAAATATAAGTTCACAAACAATCGTTTTTAGATATAACCAACTCAAGTACGCGGACTTAGTCCGTGGACTTAAGTTCCCGAAAGGAGTTCACAAACTCCAGCAGATATTCTTGGGATGAGAACCTCCGCCAGTTCGCAGACTGAGTTCACAACTCTTGTTCTGGTTTTCCTGATCAAGAAAGTACCCATACTTTGGTTCAAGGAATAAGGACTTATACATATATGTGTTGCCACACAATGCTTATATCCAACAATGGTTATATAATCTAAACTCTCATTTCAATCATTGAAACATTCTTAGAAGACTTTATATAGTTGTTATTCACAAACCATTTTTCGTCAAAGCCATTTTCAAAGTGATTGAAACATAACATGACTTTCGTCACTAGGTAAAGATGAAATTGGCCAAAGCGAAAGCTTACCAACACATATTTCGAGAAATAGATAAGCGAGATAAACTCGGCTCAAAATAGAAAATGTGTATAATCAAAGTCTATAGATCAAAACGACTTTTGTCTCAAGATAGGAGATAGAGTAGATAGACTTTTGAGTGAAAGATAAGTTCAAGTCTCCACATACCTTTTAGTCAATGAAGTTCCACTAGTTCCTTGAGTAGTTCTTCGTCTTGTATGATGATCTCCATGGAGTTCTTGAGCTCAACTACACTTTCTATGCTAGTCCGAGACTTAACTATAGTAGACTAGAAATCAAGACTTATAGTTTTGATCACTAACATTGACAAACATGCTTGAGATAGCGACGCATGCGATTTCGACCGAGCAGTGCTCTAACAATCTCCCCCTTTGTCAATTTTAGTGACAAAACTATCAATACATATGGAATACAAAAATAAATTAATAAACTTTTATAGCTCCTATTCCACATGCCTAATCTTCAACATTACTCGGAATCTTCGTCACTTCCAAGTACTCCAATGATCCCAAAGGTTGTAAGTTCAGCATCATCGTTGTTGAAAATCCGTAGCTATACAATGAGAAAACAAATATTCTCAATCATTGTTATACAGTGTCATAGTATTATTACACAACGTCAAAGTTCAATTGTATCACAACTTCAACAACAACACTATGGTGATACGTATCACTCCCCCTTAGTCAATACTCCATCTCACATGGAAACCACTCTCCCTTACACAATGATCCGAAAACCATATGTATTTGTAGTGAGAACTACATATTAATTCTCCCCCTTTTTGTCAATAAAATTGGCAAAGGTATGAAAACGGGATCCTAATGAAATTTCCAAAAACGACATTTCATGACCAAAAGAAAGCACATATCAACTTGTTTAGATGCAATCATAAAGCCAAAGCTAAATGCTTTCATAGATGTAATATCCGTCCAAATTTCAAGGGCATTTTTGTAATTAGCTCAAAGGGTATTTTGATAATTTTCGGGAAAATTCTTTTTGTCATTTTCCAACTTTCTAAAATAAAATAAAAGTAAATTTAGTTCGTTTGCTTGGGTTGAATTTCAATATTTTTTTGAAGAAGATTAAATTGATTCTTTTTTTGTGCATGTGCTAATTAAATATTTTTAGATTATTGTTTTAGGAAGAATATACATAATTTGATTTGATTGCCGGTTACGATAACATTGACCGTGTAGAAGAAATGGAAATAGAAAGATTTTTATAGTTTAGGTAACTTAATAAATTTGTGTGCTAGCGAACTTAAGAAAGAAAATTTGAAAGCTAATTATGTGTTGACTGATTTTATGATCATGCTATATCATTGTTTTATTTTTGGTATGCATATAATTTATTTTTATTATGATTTCTTTCTTATTATGGACACTTTGGATATTTAAGCATATTTTTTAACATTTAATTAAAAAAAAGAGTTTAATTAGCTACCAAAAGTTCATTCACGAGAAATATTGTCTAGTTTTGATAAGATGCAATTAGTTAACAACTAGATTTGTGCCCGTGCTACGCATCAGGCATATTTTTTTTAATTTGGTTTGCGCAGGGCTTTGTCCCGTCCCGGGGCGATGTATTATTGATTTGGTGTGCGTAGGGTTTTGTCCATCCCTGTGGCCATGTATTTTTGATTTGGTGTGCGCTGGGTTTTACCCCTTCCCGTGACAATGCATGATTTGGTGTGCAAAAAGCCCCCGCCCCTTGGAGATGTATTTTTGATTTAGTATGGGGGCAAATACATTAAATAGGCTGAAAATATGTGCATATTTTTATTTTTTTCCTTTTACATTAAATAAATAAAATATGTATATATTTTATTTATTTTTGTCGTTATTTGATAGGCTAATAATTCATGAAAAATTCTTATTGTGAATGTGGTTTGTATTTTGTTTGTACACGTATATAGTTGACCGAGTTTGCAACACAGTTAGCTTAGGATTATGGATTTCAGTGCCAAATGTCGCGACACCATTAGTTGATAGCTATTTTAGGGTTTTATAATCAGTTTGACTATAAATATCTAAGTTTCATTGGTCGGTCAGTTAAGAAAATGAAAAGGAGAATAAAAGTCAGTGCTTGGTATTTTGCTTTAGGGTTAGTGTGCGTATAAAAAATACAGGAATAAGAAAAGAAGGCAGTTCCTTTTTATCTTCGATCCTTTTATTCCGGTTGTGAACGATGGTGAACAATTAATTGAATATCGGTGGTGGAGAAAATGGGTTAGTGGTTCCTAGGCGACTTGGAAGAAAGCTATTTCTTAGAGTTTCAGTGATGTGGTTTGTGGAAATACCATATGATTTATTAGATCGGTACTCCACAGTGTTGTTTTGAATTGCGATTTGAGGTAAGTGCAGCACAAAAATGAATTGATTTTTTTCTATTTGTATTTGTATAATTTAATTATCATGATGATATGTGGTGAATATATGTTGGTATATTATTGATATGAATTGATTGCAACGTATTGCTATGAACATGATTATGAATGTAGGTCGAGGGTCCGTGGGCAGCAATCCCTAAATATTCCTGGTTGACAGGGTACGAGATATTTTTGGGATGGTTGTTTTTCCCTAAACCACATAGGGTTCATTAGGAGTTGATGGTTGCCTCTTGTATGATTGCTAAACTCATGTGGGGCTCCCTGGGGCGAGCGGATTTTTGTGTGTTTATTTTAAAAGGCTCCCAGGGGCGAGCGGATTATTTTTCTGTTTATTATTAAACGGGCTCCCGGAGTGTGAGCTGACTCCCAGAGGGCGAGCGTCATTTAATTGTTTGTACAAACTTCTCAGGTAACAGTGAATTTATTTGTTTGACCAGTTTATGCGTAAATTATTGTTTGATGAACTACGATCGTGCTTGATCCTTTTGGGTACGTAAGCAGCCGTTTGACGGTTCAGCACATGTGATGATAACATAATATGGAATTAAAATTACGGTGGCCAATTTAATTATGTCGGGTCTTTAATAAGAATAATTATGGATATTTTAGTTGTTGTTTATGTGTCAAATTTTATTGTAAGATGTAATTAATTTTAGTTTTAATGTTGTAAATATATTGAATTGACTGTTTATCATTTTCAATTACCAATAGGTTTTGATATGATTCTTTTTTTAATAAATGTAAAACATCTTAAGGTACATTTGGTAAAATTTTAGAATTTTTTGAGTTGTATAGATATTTTTGTAATAATTATTTGTATCCATGTTAAATCTAGAAAATAATTGACAGTTGTAAATGTCTTGTACATATCCCATTTTAAGAGTATGGTCCTCTGATTTTTAGACCTTAGTGTCTTATAAGAAAGTCAACCTTTATCTTTTATCGTTCCAAAATGGCAATCCTCTTCCAATATTGAGTTGTGTACGATTTATATATAATTTTTATAAAACAGAGTGTCATAGTTTTATTTTTCTATAGTGCTGGTCAACTACGAGTTTGACTGTGATCTTAGTCTATTAGACTTCATTTATAAATTCTATAAAATTTATGAATAATATTATTTATAGTTTTTATTAATCCATATAAATATCACGAATTTTGGAACTTGTATGAACCCTGTAAAATTTTAGGAATCTACCTTAGTTTGTTTTTAGTTTTATAATTTAGTGTTGCAATCATTACTTATTAATTAAATCTTAAGACTTGAACGGTGTTAATATTTTTTATTTGAGAACCAAAATGTGTTTCGTTTCTGGTGGCTTTAAAATTAGGTTAAGTAAACGGTTAGATTTTTCCATAATAACTTTCTAAGTATTCTGTTGCAATAGAAAATCCGATTTAACATAAATTAAATAAGTACAAAAGAATTACTTAACATGCTTGGGCTTAGTAGCCGGGCTTTCACTATGGTATTCAAGTGGCACTTCGGGTTTTCAGGCATGGGATCCGTGCCCGAAAATCGGGGTGTTACAATAGAGGAGTTCATAAAGATACAAGATAACTCCTATAATATTCCACAGCCGCACTCTCCACAAAGATTTGGTAATTAAGCACAAGTTCAATTAAGAACTCTCCCTCATAATATGTCATTCCCGAAAGAACAACAAGAGCGACCTTAATTTCAAAAGAAAAGAAGGATTTCTTTGGACATAACAAATCGCATACGAATATGAATTTGAATCCAAATAATACTCAATTAAATTAACCACAAGAGAACCCATGATTAATCTAATCGGAAATGCTCAACATAAGAGAACTTACAGAGCCACACAGTATATACATAAAATATGGATCAGGGAAGATCAATACTGCAGAATATACAAGGATTCATTCTATTTTCCATCACTATTCGCACAATGACACATAATAGACATAATCTTTGTCACCACAAGATTTTAACCTATCTTCCATCAATAAATGACATAATAGGCTTAACTTTTGTATCGTCAAAAGTTCATTCATTTTTTTATCAATACATGCATATCGACATATGAAAGACTTAACTTGTGACAAGGTATGTGACAATCACAGTTCACGGACGCAAACACATATATCCCATAACAAATTGCAATATATAAAACCATAAAGATTAATACTGCAAAAATATCATCTTCCAAACAATTTTTTTTTTAGAATTTAAACAAATAAACTTAAAAACATGAATATGAAAACGTTAGACATAGCTATGTGTAATCACAATAATGGCTATTCCAAACTCTAGTAATCCTTCTCAAAAACAAGAATAGATTCTCATAAGAAGTTTCCTAGGCATCAGGACAAACTCGTAATGCACATATAAGATGATTTGTCATCAGAGGGTAGAATCAATCTTTTTCGCCCAGATTTACACCAAGAATAGCTACCAAAGGCATATAAAAAGATTTTATTAACAAAGAAGAACATACAAAATCATTAAACACCATGAACCATAGTTCACATAAAATGATTGTGAACATTCAAGAATCTCATAGTAATGTGTACTACTGACAATTCTTGAACTTCCTTCTTTGTGATTTACCAACAACATTCTTGTAAAAGCTACAAATGAGCTTATAAGAGTATTACTCCAGTAATCCAAGTGCCCAAGTCCAAGAGAAGTGGAACAAGTACGACGAATCGGATAAAAACACTCAAAAACAAGATACGGGACAAAAATCAACCTCAACTCCTCCAAATTTAGGATTTCTCATCACCATTTTGGAGATAATTCAAAGAGGAAGAGTACGCAAAAATAATGAGGTCATTCCGATTTCAGACGAAGAAGTTACGGCCAAAACAAATTTACCGAATATTGACGTCAAGTATGCATACGGGTTTGCAAACGAATTTTCGTATCCTGGAGCATTATGCAAATGGGTATGCGTACTTAAACCCCTGGATTTTGATTTTAAATGATGTTATGCATACCTGGTATGTGTACCATGTAGTCCAAACATCCCGAACTATTATTTTCAAGTCGGAACATGTAAGAACCTTAAGCACAAATCAAGTTAGGTAACCATGAACGATACACAAGATACATAGATCATCACAAAACTTGATCAAGCTTAGAGAGATACCTTTTTTAAGAATCCGATCGAATCCTACAATGTTATCAAACATTTAAAATCATACCCAACATAATATGTGTGCCCCAGTTCTTATGCTTCCCTCACCGTATACATAACATGGCATTTCTTGGTGAGGGTGCACTTCCAACACAATCAAGTTGTGCTAAGGTGAACAATGTCTTGATCACCATGGCACCAAGAGGGAGTTTCTTTCCAGCAACTCTTACATCTTGTAGTGTTGAGAAACACCCAAGGAACTGTTTTTATAAGTTTATCAAAGAACTTCAAGAGCACCCAAAAAGATTTGTATTTCTGATTTCTTGTTTTCCAACTTATAAAAAACAGTTTCTGCAGACAGTTTTTAGTACCGCGAAGGGAAACTCTTTTGATAAAAAGAGACGTCCTAGCTTCTTCATAAAAGAAGACAATACTACTATCTTGATGGGAAGTATTAGGGATTGAGTAATGAATCGATTCATGCTTTGAGGTGATGCAGTCAAAAGACTGAGATTTAAACTCCTCTTGTAATTCGTTCAGTATGTTACAACCAATTTGATTACACATAGGAGGAGCATGGCTCTGACTGATTATTAAATCAATATCAACCTCAACATGAACATGAACATTATTCATCATAACTAGATTTAGCCTATCAAGAGATTATTGTTCTTTCTGGAGGTATACCTCAACATCAAGAGATTAGCTTTCTAGTTCCTTTTCAAGCCCTGAGAACACTTCAAGGGATTTTAAACCTGGAGGAAGTATAGACAGAATTTCTTCTACAGATTTTATTAAATCAGTCATGGAAGAGAATTCTGAAATCCCTGGATCTGCTGGTGTATTTATTGAGATAGCACTACTTTCCATAGAGTCAGATCGCTACAAACACAGACTTGTAAGGTCTTTAAACGTGTTTGCCTGCTCCGATACCAATTGAAAAAGCGGGAGTACAACAACCACACCCAATATTTCGATTAGCAATCTATATGAACTAACTCCAGTATACTTTCAAGAGAATCAACTAGACTCAATCTTAATAAAGTATATCAAAGAGTTCTAATATCTCTATTTCACAATGTAATCAACAAATCGAACAGATAAAAATCCGTGAGCCTGATTGTTATGTGAAATAACTTGAACGGTACCAAAGACCAATGTTCAAGTGTCAATCAATGTAAATCAACATCCAAAGGTTAGATATTCTAATTGATTGATCTTAACACACAACCTGTGATATTTCAATTATATAACAAAATATAATGCGGAAAAGAAATAACATAGACACCAGAATTTTGTTAACGAGGAAACCGCAAATGAAGAAAAACCCCGGGACCTAGTCCAGATTGAACACACACTGTATTAAGCCGCTACAGACACTAACCTACTACAAACTAACTTCAGTCTGGACTGTAGTTGAACCCCAATCAATCTCACACTGATCCAAGGTACAGTTGCGCTCCTTACATCTCCGATCCCAGCGGGACTACGCACTTGATTCTCTTAGCTGATCTCACCCACAACTAAGAGTAGCTACGACCCAAAGTCGAAGACTTTAATAAACAAATTTGTATCACACAGAAAAGTCTACGATAATAGATAAATCTGTCTCCCACAGAAATACCTACATGTTTTATTCTGTCTTTTGATAAATCAAGGTGAACAGGAACCAATTGATAACCCGGGCTTATATTCCCGAAGAACATCCTAGTATTATCAATTACCTCACAATAATCTTAATCGGAGCGACGAAATAAGATACTTTGGAATCACAAACGATGAGACGAAGATGTTTGTGACTACTTTTATATCTTGCCTATCGGAGATAAAAATCTCAATCCAGTCGTTACGATTATACTCAACACAATAGAATCAACAAGATCAGATCATACAACTACAGGAAAGTAGTATCGGTCTGGCTTCACAATCCCAATGAATTCTTCAAGTCATTAGCCTATAGGGTCTCGAGAAGAACCCTAAAGTTAAAGGAGAATCGAATCTAGCTTATACAACTAGTATCACACAGGAGGTGTGGGGATTAGGTTTCCCAGTTGCTAGAGTTCTCCCTTATATAGTCTTTCAAATCAGGGTTTGCAATCAATGTTAGCTTAGTAACAAAGCATTCAATATTCACCGTTAGATGAAAACCTGATTAGATTCAAGCTAATATCTTTCAACCGTTGGATCGAAAACTTAGCTTGTTACACACAAATTAAATGCAAGATTTTAGGTCTGTGTAACCGTACCCAAACATGTAGATTTGTTGGTTCAACAGTAGTTAACCAAATGGTTATCCATATGAGCACTTTCATATCAACCATATTCTTCTTCACCATAACTAGTTCAAATGACTCAAATGAACTAGTTAGAGAGTTGTTCAATTGTATAAATCTTATATAATTATATAAGACACAATCGAATCAAAAACGATTTGATTCACTCGAATCGATTCATGAACTTTATAGCCACGGTTTGCAATTTGCATTCCTTAGTTAATATAAACATAAGTTCACAAACAATCGTCTTTAGATATAACCAACTCAAGTACGCGGACTTAGTTCGCGGACTTAAGTTCCCAGAAGGAGTTCACAAACTCCAGCAAATATTCTCGGGATGAGAACTTTCGCCAGTTCGCGGACTGGGTTCGCGGACTGAGTTCGCGGACTAAGTTAACAGCTCTTGTTCTGGTTTTCCTGATCAACAAAGTACGCATACTTTGGTTCAAGGAATAAGGACTTATACATATATGTATTGCCACACAATGCTTATATCCAACAATGGTTATATAATCTAAACTCTCATTTCAATCATTGAAACATTCTTAGAGGACGTTATATAGTTGTTATTCACAAACCATTTTTCGTCAAAGCCATTTTCAAACTGACTGAAACATAACATGACTTTCGTCACTATGTAAAGATGAACTTGGCCAAAGCGAAAGCTTACCAACACATATTTCGAGAAATAGATAAGCGAGATAAACTCGGCTCGAAATAGCAAATGTGTATAATCAAAGTATATATAGCAAAACGACTTTTGTCTCAAGATAGGAGATAGATTAGATAGACTTTTGAGTGATAGATAAGTTCAAGTCTCCACATACCTTTTAGTCGATGAAGTTCCACCAGTTCCTTGAGCAGTTCTTCGTCTTGGATGATGATCACCATGGAGTTCTTGAGCTCAATTACACTTTCTATCCTAGTCCGAGACTTAGCTATAGTAGACTAGAAATCAAGACTTATAGTTTTGATCGCTAACATTGACAAACATGCTTGAGATAGAAACGCATGCGAGTTCGACCGAGCAATGCTCTGACACTAAGTCAAGTCTCATAGTATGTTATAATTCGGTAGTTGAGTATCATACATCACCCTCGAAGATTGAAGATCGATGAAGACATTTGAAGAACTTCTGTATCATGTATGTGAAGACTGAACCATTCTATTTTACTCACTATCTTACCATTTTATCTGTTGAGACTATGTCGTATGACTTCTAATAAATTTATAAAAAAGAAATTTCGAGTCAAGATTATCTTGTTAAAAATCTCGAAATATAATTCTAGCATAGATATTCAAAGGTCCTTAACAATATTAGTTCGAAACAGTTTGTTGTTTGAAAATTAATTTGTGGATCAATTGAAAATAGCCCATACAATTGATTGTATCACTCGGGAACGTTTCAAACATCATAAGAGAGATATTCATGAACTTCTGATATTTCTGCTCAGGTTCAGTTTGTAAACCATACATATCTGAGTTCCAGAAATACAGGGAAGATTGGTGAACTAGTTCGAAGACCACAAGTTCAGTTGGGAACAGTTTGCGAACCGTGGTGAACTGATATTTTGGTGTTGGTATAAAAGGACCTAAGGTTGGCGAACTGTGTCCATCTGAGATCATAAACCAAGTACGGTTGGAGAACCCAGTTCACAAGAAATGTGCATATGAGTTTTCGAGTCGAGTAGGGTTGGCGAACCCGGTTCACGAGCCGTAGCTCCCTGACTCGTGAACTAGCCTTACGGTTCACGAACCGTCTCACCAACTGTCCTAGTAAAATCTAGCATATGCTCAAAGACTTATATTTTAAATACGTTTAGCATTGTTATGACTCTCCTAAACACTTCTAAGACTTTATTAATCACTTAAGCACGTATGTGTGTGCATCATGATTAAACTACGAGGTGTTTTAATAAAAATCAATTTGTTTATTGTTCACATGGCATATTTGCCAAACCGAACAAGTCATTATACACGGTTACGAAACCGAACTACTGTGTATATTCTTCTATTGTATTTTTAATTCCTAAAGTGTTTGCTTGATCCCCAAGTTATCTTAGCTTGAATTCTAAAGAACCCCCAGTCTTGAAAATCAATAAATAGAGATGCTCTTTCAACTGGGAAAATCAATCCATGACACATTGTGCCCTAGTTGATAGCTAAAGTCGTCCTCTATGAACCTAGGCTTCCTCTGAGAAACATAATTAGGTTTACGATTAAAAGATTTCGCATTGTGGATTTGTGAATCCAAGTTCGACTATCTTTACCTTGATAGTTCATGCATTTTGATTTTGCCTTTCTATTATCGAGGATTTCGTAATCTCTTTCAGGCAAGATAATAGAAGTCGCAAAGTTCTCTTCGTCTCAGACTTTGTGATTCCTCAAGATGGATATGTGAAAATTCATCTTAAGTGATCTTTTGAAGATTGTTCTTGAGAGGTGTTAAAAGTTCCTGGCTTTTTATCTAAGCGAATGTAAGTGTTCCGGATTGTGAGGTTTGCTAGATTTTTCTATTGCAAACAGATTTCCAAGTCTTGATCTTTGATCTAAAGGAAATCAAATAGGCTTATTTGTTAGAGGCAGATTGGTATCAAAAGTCTTCACTGAGGTTGAACCAACTCGTAGGCTGTAAAGGACGTCAGCTAAGGGAATCAATTGCGTAGAGCCTTGCGAGGTTCAAGAGACGTAAGGAGCGCGACTGTAACTGGATTGCTTGGATGGTGGATTCGGTTTCAACTAAATTCCAGTCTGAACTCTGATAGTATGCTAATGTTTGTAGTTGCTTAATACAATTTGGTGTTCAAATCTGGTAAAGGTCCGGGGGTTCTTCTGCAGATGCGGTTTCCTCGTTAACAAAATTTTTGTTGTTTTGTGTTTTTCCTTTTCCTCATTATATTTTTTATCTTTATAATTGGATCTGCGCAAGTTGTACGTATTCAATCTTAGTAGTTACGTCCATCTAATTGTAATCGATTATGAGACTTGTTTCTTGTAGAATTCGTATCTTGAGAGATAAATAAAAAGTTTGATTACTTGGAAGAATTCCGATTGGATTATTTGGATACGACTAGATTGATCTTGGATATTGATTTTTAAGATCGTCCAAGTACTCTTATGAACAATCAGGTTCACTGAATTACTGTCTCATATTGATTGAGAAGAGGTAGAGATATAAACTCTATATACATATTGTCAATGATCATTAAGTTGTCTACTTGAAATTGTATTAAGTTTTGTCCATACAGATTGCCGAACGAAAAAGTTGGTGGTGTATTTGGTACCCCGTGGTCCCTCGAAGAAGCTAGCCGCGGAGGAAATCCTCTGCATAGCTAGTTAGCAGGCTGAGGTCTCGTTCATTAACGGAATTAACCAGACAAATCACTCCAACAGTTAAGAACGACCATATACCACCAATTAGAATCAAGAAAGAGCTCTCACTTTGTCAATCCTTACTATGTCTTGACCTGGTAAGTTTCCTCGTTTGAGTCAAATTAAGCCGTAGGCTCCACTCCTAGGTGGTGCCCTTCCATCAATTTCTTTAAGTTTCAGCCTTACGGCCATACTTCCCCTGGAACCCAAAAGTTTTGATTTCTTATAAGGTGCTAGCGGAGTCCCGAAAGCAACATCTGCTGATCCCAGCTCGACATTGTTTATTGTTGAGTCTACGTCGGTATCTGATCGTCTTCGAACCCCCAACTTCCGTTCTTGATTAATGGAAATATCCTTGGCAAATGCTTCCACAGTTGTTCATCTTTCAAAAATCCAAGAATTTCATCTTTGACTAAGAAATACAAATGCCCTCGATTGTCCCTGCTAATCACTACTCCGATCCCAAAGGCCACGACAATAGGACCCAAATCCTATGATGGTATCTCATGCATCAGAAAATAATACTACATTTGTCTTACTATTAAGTGACCTAGTTTATAACTAAACATAATACCCTAGTTTAAACTAGGTCACTTAATAGTGAGACGGAGGAAATAATAATAAATTAAGAAAAAAAAGGAATTTATTTTCTATGCAATCTCTTTAACATAAAATCACCGAAGACTATTCTTCCCGGATCTCTAAGTGACTAAGTGAACCAAGATCCGGGCAGAAAAATGAAGGTTAAATAAAATCAATGGAGAAGATGATGATAACAGCTGATGAATATAACAACTACATATTTATTAAATTACAGATATTATTAAACATAATACCCTCCAGAATTTTATTCACCAACCCTACAATCTACTTCGCTTAACAGGACCCATTTCTTTGGCCTTAGCTCTCAAAACGTGTTTCTGTATCTTCCCGGTTGCCGTTTTTGGCAAAGGTCCGAAAACAACAGACTTCGGCACCCAGAAAGCTGGCATTTTCGCTCGACAAAACTTCATTATGTCTTGAGCTACATCCTTTTCATTTGATCCTTCTGTTCCTGGTATCAATGTTACAAAAGCACAAGGAGATTCTCCCCATTTTTCATCTGGTCTTGCCACAACTGATGTTTCAAAAACAGCTGGATGCTGATATAACAAGCTTTCTACTTCCAAACTACTAATATTTTCACCCCCCGAAATGATAATATCCTTCGCTCTATCCTTAATCTCTATATATCCGTCTGGGTGCTTCACGGCAAGATCCCCAGAATGGAACCAACCGTTAGCAAACGCCTCCTTATTTGCTTCTGGGTTCTTTAGGTATCCCTTCATTACGGAATTTCCACGAGCGACAATTTCACCCATGGTGACACCATCAGCAGGTACAGGTGTCTGTTTTTCGGTGTCAAAAACGTCTAGACCTTCCAATCCAATATAACGAACACCTTGACGAGCATTTAAACGAGCTTGAGCCTCGAGAGGTAGGGAGTCCCACTCTGGCTTCCAGGCACACACAGTTGAGGGACCATATGTTTCAGAGAGGCCGTAAGTGTGGGTTACGCGGAATCCATGTTTGGACATGGCTAATAGAACAGGAGGAGGTGGTGCTGCACCCGCAGTCATCACGTTGACTTGGCGTGGAAGAGGGAGGATTGTTTGATCTCTTGGAGCACTTGCAATGGTGTTAAGAACAACAGGTGCAGCACAGAAATGTGTGACTCCTTCATTTGCTATGGCCGAGTAAACTGCCTTTGCGGACACCTGCAAGTATAAAAAGATGGCCAAGCAAATATGGTGAACTGAATGACACTAATTTTCAAGTCTAGAAATGGAATTTAGACCAAGCACTTCTAACAGCTACTCTCTTTTCTATTTGTTAGCAGTGCTTCTCCTTGAGTTATCTTATTTTGCACTAATGATCAGAATTTGCGATTCAAATATAGCCTTCTTACCATTAAAGAACAAATACGCTAATAAATTTTTAGTTATGAATCCTTTCTTATGCAAGAGAATCAAGGTTGAACATTAGGCTAATCGACAAACCTGACGAAGGCAAACGCTAGTACCGCAAAGAGCTGCAAGTGTCCAAGTGTAACACCAACCATTGCAGTGAAACATGGGAAGAGTCCACAGGTATACGGCCCCTTCAGTCATCCCCCATATCAACGCACCACTGAGAGACATTACATATGCCCCTCGGTGGCTCAATACCACCCCCTTCGGACTTGAAGTTGTCCCAGAAGTATAACCCAAGGCAATACTCTGCCACTCATCCTTCGGTGGTTTCCAAGCATACTCGGGATCACCACTTTCCAGAAACTTCTCATAATCAATGGCGCCTTTGTCTAGAGCATCTTTAAACTGACCAGGGTCACAGTTTTCATCACCTATGACAATTAAAACTGGAGGCTTAAAGGTGCCCTTCTCAGCGCTGGCTAATATTTTCAAAGCCTCTTCTGCCAAGGAGAAAAACTCCTGATCAACCATAACAACTGAGGCCAACGAGTGCCCAAGAAGGAAAGCAATTGTGGGTGCATTTAGGCGAATGTTAACACAGTTCACCACAGCTCCAGCCATTGGAACTCCAAAATGAGCTTCATAGATGGCTGGGATGTTTGGGGCAATGACAGCTACCTGCCAGATAAACCATAACTAGTTCAATATCAGGATAGAGGAAGTGGAACATATATATGCAACATATTTGAATCCAGAAGTGAGAGGTACAACAATAATGGAAGTAGAACAATAAATTTGTGATCTTTGAAATGGCCAAGAAAGTAATTACAGTTGGTTCCACAAAAATACATCAACGGAATGATAAGCCTGACCAAAACATGCAGAGAACAAATAACATAACATGTAGAATACATAAAATGCTCTGCAACTTGCTACACATGAAAGATAAATTATGGACGACATGAAAGAAGCAAATTAGGAATATAAACTGCAAAGTACAATCTCCTGGTTAAGTCCGCAAGCTTCAAATTTCTTATCCTATCTCAGAAATATACTGCAAAATACAGTAAGCCAGTTTAAACTGAGCCAGAAAGAGAAGTTCTAAAAGCTCTCATAGATGAATGTTTTTGATGCTGGCACCTGACACTGCACTGGCAGTGAGCAATTGGAGTCACGCATTGACTAACCTAGTTCTAATCCTAAAAACTAAAAAAAGCTTAGGCAAAATCATATCGCGCAGATACTACCACTGGCTTTAAAGATGCATCTTGACATGGATAAAAGCCTAACATCAAGAATCAGGCATTGCCTTTTAAGGCCAGGCTTTATGTAGTACTACCATAAGCAGTCTTGAGTTACCAATCTCATAGAATCTACTTTATTTCATGATGACAGATACTCTAATTAATTTCCAATAAAACCAAGAGTGAAATTCTTAAATAGAGCAATCCTACAAAGTATTGCCAAGCCCAAAGTAGTAACTTGGATGCAATTTTTACTTCCATGTTAGCAGATATTGAAACCTTCCCCAAAACCTAAAGCATATCCATCTTAATTCAACTTTCTCTTTACAATTTGAAATTAGTAAAAAGTAGACATGAGTAGCTCTAAAACAAATATACTGATGAAAACGAAAATACCAAAAATCTGGAAACAATAGATTTCATTGATTTTGTTCTAGATAATGATTTATTTCATCAAAATTAAATCTTTCTAGCATCTAAAATGAACAATTAATACATCTCAAACAGCATCAGTTTTTTCTTGTATTGGAATTAGCATCAAAATGAATCACAACTATCTTCCATCAATCAATCAAAATAAGAAAATGAATAACTCAATCATGAAAGTAGACGAAATGAAAAGTCTTTATAAGGGTTGTTGATAAATTTACCGTTTTGCCAAGACCAACAGAATGTTTAGAAAGAGCAGAAGCTAATCTACGACATCTTTGATAAGTCTGTAACCAAGTATAGTGCAAAGATCCATGAATTACAGATTTTCTTTGTGGATGTACTAACGCTGCTCTTTCTAAAAACCAGAGTGGTGTTAGAGCTGTATAGTTTGCATCATTCTTTGGTAAATCATCTATATCTCTGACTCCTCCTTCCACCATATCTGAGTTGCTAACTGGAATTGTGGAAATGAACAAAAATGAGACTGAGTAAGAAGGCTCGGTTGAGCTTTGGACTTTGTCTTCAGTTGTAAATGATTGACTTTAAATTTTACACAGCTTTATCACCGTAGATGTTTTATAGGACACACTTAGTGAAACTTTTTGACACGTGTCCAGTGTGACGAAAGTCTAACAAACCTTATCAATTTGTCTTGGAAATTTCATTTCAGCAAGGAACTAAAAGATTCAAAGCATGTTTTTTTTCTTATTTGGGACATAATAGAAAGCAGAAGACACTTCCAATGCGAAAAAAAAGAACCGTCCCACACAAACCACTCCGCAATCGTTTCTCTGGTACCATTTGTTTACTGGGTTTCATGATTTTCGGTTTGGGTTCAGGATCCATCGCTTTCCAAAAAGTTCACCGTTTTGTTAAAAAAATTGAGAACCTATTTAAACACGAGCAGTGCTATCCTGGACGACTTTACGGGAAGCTATCCCGTTCAAGCGCCTTCTTTACCGTCAGATTATGCTAAAATCCTGATCTAACAGCCTTGAACCCTTTAGGAGAAGTGGTGGGTCCCTTCCTGAAAGTGATTGGTCCTTTCCTGAATGTGAATTTAACCGTTGATTTGATCATCCAACGGTAAAGAAGTAGCTTTTACGGGAAGTCATCCCGCAAAGTCGTGTGGGATAGCATTTGTCTTTACGGAAAATGGGTCATTTGTCCAAATATTTTTAAAACATGGTTCAAATGGACGAGTAAAAATTAGTACGGGTGAAATGGACACCAAAAAAATAGCAAGGATGAAACTGGATTCATCCTGACTTAAACTTAAAAAATGGTAAGGATGAAGCTGGAGGCATCCTGATATAAATTAAAAATAAGAAAAAGTTTCTGAGAATGGGTATGATGAAGTTGTTTACATCCTGGCTATTTTTACATTTTTGTCCATTCAAACAGTATCAAAACCTAAATGTCTTTTTCACCCAACAATTACCGATTTTGGTCTTTTTAACCAATTTTGTGTTGTCTTTAAACACAACGATGATAAATAGGGTTGGCAGCGAATAAATGAAACCCAACCCACCATTGAAAAGCTAAACATTCGTGACCTTGATTTAAATTGATAGAGACATCGTCCATATTCTTATGCCTCCTTAAAAGTAAGGTTTCATTTATACTTTTTGTTTTGTGTCGTGAACACACAAAAAGTCTATAATCTTTACATTGTCAAACTCCCTGGTCATTTGCACTAAGGCATATTTCTATGTAAAAGGTTAAAAAAAAGGTTGTTTGACATATCATGTGACGAATAAGTTGCGTCATTATGAGAAAACAGTTGAGTGATAGAGTTACTATCAACAGTTATTAACTATAGCGTTGGCGACAATATGAATATCGATGGTATCATAGTCTTCATCGCTCGATTGTTACTATATCGTTCAACGACTATTTCCCCCTGCTTAGTTCTTATATATACGCCCCTGTACTTCTTCAAATTACTCACACCTACTTCTACATATATTTTACCAATCTCTTTATCGGTGTTCTCAATTTTAAATTTCATAATCATCAATGGAGAGATCCAATGAAGAGAGTAATGTTATTATGAATCGGTTTAGAGCAATAAATGCATCAACGGAGGTTGCAACAACTTGATGATGAGGAAGTTGAAGATAGAAAAACTAATCGACACTCTGATGCTTGTACATTCGGGCCAAATACCTAGTATTCCAGAGCTAAGAGAAGTATTCTCAAGAAGATATATGTATCAAGGAAGGGAAATTTACCATCAGAAGCTTATGCACAATTAATTTCTTCCTAATTGTGTGTACTCTGATCAAGATATCCAATGTTGATTCTGCATGCCTTCTCACCTGGTGAAAAAGATTATTAATGAGCTTTAAGTAGAACCCCAATTTAATTATCAGTTTGATACACTAAATATGAGAGGTTATAGTCCTAAACAAAAACTTACTTCGGCTCTAAGGATTTTAGGTTATGGCGAACCAGTGGATGCGAATGATAAGTACCTTCATATGGGCAAAATAACTTCATTCACTCATATTTCATTATGTTTTTCTAAGTAGTAATTAATCATTTTGGTCCAACGTATTTACGAAACCAACCGAGGAAGATGTTAGACAAATATTAAGAGAGAATCAGGATAGGGGATTCCCAGGAATGCTAGGTAGTCTTGATTGTATGCATTGGGTATGGCATGGATGCCCTGTTTGTTAGAGCACTGCTCGGTCGAACTCGCAAGCGTTGATATCTCAAGCTTGTTTGTCAAGTTTAGTTGGCAAAAATATAAGTCTTGATTTCTAATATACTTATAGCTATGTCTCGAATTAGGATAGAATGTGTAGTTGAGATTTATACTTCATGGCGTTCATCGATTGAATACGAAGAACTACTAAGGGAAGCTTGTGGAAATTCATCAACAAAAGGTATGTGGAGACCTGAACTCATCTATCACTCAAAAGTCTATTTCTACTTTATCTCATATTTGAGACAAGAGTCGTATAGCTATATAGACTTCAATTATACACATTTGACATTTCGAACTGAGTTTAACTCGCTTACATATTTCTCGAAATATGTGTTGGCAAGCCTTCGCTTTAACCAAGTTCATCTTATATGATTTGTGTGAGACAGTCATTTGGTGTAGACTCGAAATGTTTCGTATTGATCATTTGATCACTTGAAAATTACTTTGAAGCTAATAGTTTGTGTGAGACAGCTATCGTCGTCTTCTAAGAATGTTTCAATGATTGAAATGGGAGTTTACAAAATTAACCATTAATTGGATATAGCACAGTATTTTACTTGTATGCTAACTGTTGCAAGTTATTCCAAGCCCGGGAACCATAGTATGCATAGTTGTATGCGTAGTGGTTTGTTCGTTGAAGTCCGGGAACTTAGTATGCATACCCGTATGCGTACCGGCGTAATTTCAAGTTCGGAAATTCAGCTGAGTTTGGTGGCGTACAACAGAATGCGTACCCGTTCGCATACTGGCGAACCCAGAACAAGTCTGGCTACTTAGGTATGCGTACCCATTTGCATACTTCAGTTGGTTAATTTCTAAAATCGGTTTGTTCATGAACTAATATATTTATAAATTAAGGAATGCAATCTTTTGCAAACCGTGGCTATAATGTTCATGAATTTTTCAAGTGAATCAAAATCAATTTTGCTTCAATTGTGCCTTGTATACTTTTATGAGAATATAAACAACTGAACAACTTTATAACTAGTTTCATTTGAGTCATTTGAACTAGTTGTGATTAAGATGAACAAGGTTGATATGAAAGTGTTCATATGGATAACTTCGGTTAACTATTATTGAGCCAACAAGGTGTGCACCTTAAGGTACAGTTACTCTTATCTAAATGAAGTCACTTGTCATTTGTATGTAACAAGCTAAGTTCGATCTAACGGTTGAAAGATATTAGCTTGAGTCTAATCAGGTTTTCATCTAACGGTGAATATTAAATGCTTTTTTACCAAGGTAACATTGATTGCAAACCCTGATTTGAAGACTATATAATGGAGAACTCTAGCAACTAGGAAACCTAATCCCCACACCTCATGTGTGATACTAGTTGCGACTAAAGTCTATTCTCCTTTAACCTAGGTTTTTCCTAAAACCATCATAGGTTAACGACTTAAAGATTTAATTTGGATTGTGAAGCCAGACCCAACTATTTTCTCTATAGTTGAGTGTTCTGATCTTGCTTTATTCTATCGTATTGAGTACTATCTTCTCTAAAATTTGCTTGAGATTTAATCTCCGACAGGCAATATAAAAAGTAGTCACAAACATCTTCGTCTCATCGTTTGTGGAATGAATATCTTGTTTCGCTACCATACGATTAAGACTATTTTGAGGTGATTGATATTACTAGGCTGTTCTTCGGGAATATAAGTCTGGTGTATCAATTGGTTCCTATTCACCTTGATTTATCAAAAGACAAAAAAAAAACTCATAGGTATTTCTTGGGAGATAGATTTATCTATTCAATAGACTTTTCTTTGTGAGACAGATTTGTTTATCAAGTCTTCGACTTTGGGTCGGAGCAACTCCTAGTTTTGGGTGAGATCATCTAAGGGAATCAAGTGCGTAGAGTCCTACTGGGATTCAGAGGCGTAAGGAACGCGAATATACTTTAATTAGTGTGAAATTGGTTAGGACTCAAGTACATTCCAGTTCGAAGTTAACTTGTAGTAGGCTAGTGTCTGTAGCGGCTTAATATAGTGTGGTTTTCAAATATGGACTAGGCCCCAGGGTTTTTCTGCATTTGCGGTTTCCTCGTTAACAAAATTTCTGGTGTCTGTGTTATTTCTTTTCCGCATTATATTTTCTATATAATTGAAATATCACGGGTTATGCGTAGTTCAATCAATTAGATATTCCAACCTTTGGTTGTTGATATAAATTGATTGACACTTAAATGTTGGTATTTGGTGCCGTTCAAGTTGTTTCTCATAATAATCAGGCTCACGGATTCTATCTGTTTGATTTGCTGATTATATTGAGAAACAAAGATATAACTCTTGGATATATTTCCATTGATTGAGTCTGACTGTCTAGCTGATTCTTTTGGAAATTATATTGGAGTTTGCTCATACAGATTGCCTAAATGAAATATTGGGTGTGGTTGTTAGACCCCCGCTTTTTCACTGTTTATTGGGTCGGTCAATATAAGGGTCATTACCCGAAACCAACTGTTAACCTTGAAGTTGCTGATCCTTTTGATTATTGGATATGGCACGCTTTTTTTGGTCTTCCAGGTTCACCAAATGATATTAATGTTTTGCACAAGTCTCCTCTATTTGAAGATCTAAAGTATGAAGTTTGTCACGAAGTCCATATTATAATCAAGATCCATCAATACACTCATGGGTATTATCTTGCGGATGGTATCTACCCAAAATGGTCAATCCTGGTTTAATGTTACCGTCAACCCCCTGCCAGTGCATTGGGTAATTCATGCCGGCATTTTAACGGACGTCAAATGGCATTGAGGAAGGATCAAAGTATTGACGAGATCTTAAGAACTGTTTTTAGATATGAAGAAAACTTCTGATCATCCATTGTTAACAGACTCCGTTCTGTGCATGATCGATCATAAAAGTGGAATCAAGTTTGTGGTGTGCGGGTACAGTTGAAGGCAATTGAAGATTTGTAGACAAGAAGATTTTTCTGATTGGTTTTCGCATCTCGTGATATTTGTGCGCACATCTTGATCGTATGGGATCCGACTAAGGTCTGATTTATCTTTGATACATTTGATCTAATAGTCGTATAAATCGGCAACTATCATTTGGTGGTATTCTTTGGTATCCGAATCTGATAATTGTGAATCTAGATCTGATTATTTTGGATTTGGATTGATTTTACCCGACAACGGAGTTTGCTTTTTTTAACGGAAGATCCTTTATCAAAACTCAACATATATTTTCTCAAAATATTATTGGAGTAGTTACCAAGCAGCGTTGTTCCTTTATTGTTTGGAAGACGATCAAAAGGAGTTGAGTGCTTAAGACTTTACACCGGTAAATCAACTCAAGATAGTGATTTATGTCTTGAGATTCGTGTGCGTTTGCCAGACGGTTGTTGGCGCAATGATACTGAGGGAACTAAGTAACTATGGGTAGATTACTTGGTCTCAACTATACGAAGTTGTTTTTGTTCTTTGTATGACGGCTTAATTCTGAGAGTATTGAAAACTGGACTAGGTCCCGGGTTTTTCTGCATTTGCGATTTCCTCGTTAACAAAATCTTGTTGTGTGATTTACTTTTACATTCCGCAATTATAGTTATTTTATTATAATTAAAAGGAAATACACTAGTACGTTAATCCAAGACACTTGATTGTGATCCTATAGTATATCGGTTTTACACCATAACTATTACCAAGTGTATATCTTATTGCCGTATTGTTTCGACTTTGTCCATAGATGATCACGCTTGATATCAGATTCATAGTTTGGAACGAAAAGTTTGTGGTGTACTTAGGTTCCCTCGTCATTTATAAAACATAATTCATTAAACTAAATAATCTGACACAAACAATTTCTGTCTAATGAGAGTTTTTAACTATGTAGAAGAATCATTTCCTCAATAAAATAAAATAATAATAATAATTCTACTAGTCCTAACTTCTTTTTCCAAAGAGTGGGCTACTTCATTTGTGTCTCTTGGAACACGAGCACAAACCCAACTGTCGAAACTTATAACAGTTCCCTACAATCCATAATAATGGGGTTATTAGTCCATCTAACATACCCTAGGTTACCATTTATGGCCAGAACCGCATTCAAACAATCTCCCTCCAAATGCAGCTTTCGAATGTTGTTTCTTTTTGCCCATTTGATTTCCTTTCAAGCTGCGATAGCCTCGGCATGTTCTTCATTTTCAGCTACTCCCGGGATGCACCATGCTCCACAGAAATTTCCTGCATCATCAATCAATATTAGACCAGATCCCATAGTGTTATTTCATTTTTGGAATGCATAAATTTTTTTAAAAAAACAGATTGTGAAGGTTCCATCTAATTGGTTCTTTAAATCTACAAGTATGCAGGTCACCAACTGTTTGTTTAAGTGACAAGTTCATTCAAATATCTCTTTATTAACCAGCCTTACAATCCCTTCTACTTAAAATTGAGAATTTTCAAACACACATGAGCATTTGGTTTTCCAGATATTCCATATAGTGTATCCTGCAATAATTTTGAAACCATCTTGCACATTGTTTATTGTAATCCAACTCGAATTCCAATTTTTAAGAGACTGCCCTCCCATAATTCCTGCAAAAATATTTCCCATACACACCTTTTTAGTTAACTGGCAATTTAATAACAAATAATCACGAGACTCAATATCATTATTACATAGAGGACAATAAGAGCCATACTTGGCACAAATCTAGCAAGTCTTTCCATGACGGTAGAAAATTATGAACACATTTCCATAAGAAGTGTAAGATCTTCGGAGGTAAAAGAACCTTGCAAAGGAAAATTCATCCGAATAGCAATTAGGTTGGCATTGTGACCTGCACTATTGATAGTTTTATACGCAGTCCTCACTGAGAAGATACCGTTGCTATCCGGAGTACATCTTAATGTATCACTTCCTTTCCCAGGAATTATAATCTTATTAATTTCAATAACAGTCTCTAAATCAAACAGAGCATTTAAGATATTTATATTCCAAGTATTAGTTCCAGGAACGATGAGTTGATCACCAGTTTTTAAGTCGGTAGATTTAAAGCTAGGTGACACCAAATTAGACCTATTAGGTATCATTTTATGATACCATACTGAGATTAAATTTCCATCTCCAACTTCCCAACAATAGTTCTCCTTAATATTTTGCAAACCATCTCCAAATTAGTTCTCCTTTTCAAACCCATGATCCATGCTTTATACCATAAACAAGGGGATAGCTATTGGAAAAATATTTATGTTTTAATATCCTAACCCACATAGCATCTAGTTCACATAACATTATCCAAGCAATATTCACAAGAAGAGCTGCATTCAGATTAACAGTCTTCTTAATGTTGAGACCACCTAAGACTTTAGGAATAGCGACAGTATCCCATTCTTTCAAAACTAAACTTCTACTAGTTTGTTTCTTATTCAAAAAAAAAATCTTCTGAATATTATCAAGCCTATTTACGATCCTTTTTGGCATAGGAAATACAGCTAACTGATGAGAAGTTAACGTTCCCAGTACCGCTTGTGTCATTACTGTTCCAACGGGTTGGTTAAGGTACTTACTCTTCCAAGTTTCTAACCTATCATGGAACTTATCATGTAGGGTCCCAAAATTTTCCATCTTATTCCTATGGATTCACATGGGAACACCAAGATACTTGTATTGGAGGGCTAATTTCTTAATCCTTAAAGTATTCAGAATCTGAACTTTAATCGCATTATCCAATTTAAGATTAAAAGTTATCCTAGTCTTATCAAAATTAATTGACTGTCCAGAATACTTACTGAAATCTTAATTATATTGGATAAGTTTTCTGCACACTTATAACTAGCTCTAGTGAAGATGAGACGGTCATTAGCAAAAAATAGGTGACTTATTGCTGGACTGTCTCTAGTCACCTTGATTCCCTGAATATCATCTACACACTCAGCATTGATAATAAGCCTAGATAAAGATTTTATACATATAATAAACAAATAAGAAGACAAAGGGTCTTCTTATCTCAGACCCCTTGTAGGGTAAAACATTTCACCAGGAGACCCATTCAAAAGCACCGATATTGAAACCGTGGATACACAAGCATAAATCATTTTACACCGATCCTCATGGAAACCTAGATTAATAAGAACATCAATCAAGAAATCCCACTCAATCTTATCAAAAGCCTTAGACATGTCAAGCTCGATAGCCATAAGACCTTGCTTCTTGGTTTTACACTTCCTCATGCTAGCAACTACCTCATGAGCAAGCACTATATTGCTTGTTATCCGCCTAGAAGATAAAAACGATACTTGTTGAGGATTTGTGAACTTGCCAATTTTTTTCTTAAGCCTACTATCCAAGCGCTTACTACTAGCATTATATGACATATTATTTAGGCTTATAGGTCTAAAATCAGTTACATGCTTGGAATAACTAGATTAAGGAATTAAGGAAATAAAACTATGACTCATTTTTTTAGGAGATGTTTCGCATGAAAGAAATCATGCACTACCTTAACGGTGTCTACACCTACCACATACCACATTTCCTGGTAAAAACCGGGTAGAAAACCATCAGGACTTGGCGAGATCCAAGGTTGCATTTGGAAAACTATTTGTTTAACTTCATGTGCAGTCGGTGTACTAAGAAGAGCATCATTATCTTCAACAGAAATCTAGACATAAAATTACCAAGAAAACTATTAGGACTCGGAGGATTATTAGTACAACAAATATTAGAAAAATGTCACTTAAGTTCACTAGCTATGTTGTCTCTGTCAGTCAGCCACACACATATCTCAGACTGAATAGAATCAATCTGAGTTCTTCTTTTTTAAAATTTCACTTTGCCATGGAGATACTTAGTGTTTATATACGAGAGAATATTCTCCTTAACTCTTTGCATATAGAATTCTTGTTGCACATCATACCAATTTCTAAGTTTATCTTCAAGCTCTCTTAAACTAGGAAAATTCCTGTCAACACTATCGATACTTATTATAGAATACGGGTTTTGAACTAGCTTCAACTGAGTCTGTATGTTAACAAAATTGTTTATGTTTCAGTTCCTAAGTACATCCTTAAAATTCGTTGGAGACCTAGCAATCCTAAAAGCATGGGAACCTATATCTTGAGAATTCCAGTTAGCACTTATGATGTCCTTACATGAACCAAGATTTATTAAATTTATAAGGCTTTCTAGTGTTGTTTTCGTCCTTAGTACTAACTTATAATATAAGACAGTGGTCACTCCCCAATACAAGAAGATGATACACAATACAGTTAGGAACACAATCAAACCATCTAGCATTGCCCATACCTCTATCAATTCTTTCAAAAATCACCATCCCTTCTATTAGACCAGGTGAAGGGATTCCCAAAGAAAACGATATCAGTCAAGTCAAGAAATTCAAGATGGTCTGTAACTTCATGGATTTGTGATTGGGGTACTTTATTACCTCCTAGTTTTTATACTCTTCAAACTATGAATTTAAGGTCCCATATGATAAGCCAATGACATTGATATTTTCCAGAAATTATGGACAAGAAAATCCCATTGCCTAGTACCAATATCATCTAGAGCACCATACATACAAACCAACAAAAAAAAATCACTCCTAGCATCAAATTGGGATAAGAAGACAATAAAATTCCTATTGCAATTGCAATCCACAATCTCAATAAAAATACCATCCTTCCACATCAAAAATAAACCACCAGATAATTCGACAGGATTCACAAGCCAATAATTTGGGTATACTGATTAGTATACTTAATATTTTTTTTATCCTGGTTTTTAGTCTCAGCAAGAAAAATTAAATCCGGGTCATTAGATCTGACTAAATCCCTTAGATGATATCTAGTGCGTTTATTCCCAAAGCACTGGACGTTCCAGGCCAAAACCTTCGTCTCTAAAAGTTTACAAATAGAGTGGGCTATCTATGAAGATGAAGATTTGAAGCCTAAGATTCAACCAAAAAGAGGCGTACCTGCAAGAAACTATGGGCAAATGACTAATTACATTCAGAACCATAATTTGTATGAAAGTTTAAGAGAAGATCTGAGAGTGAATCTTTGGGAAGACTATGGACGAGTCGGCGGGCATAATTATTAAGTTTTATGTTATTTATCGGTTTAAGCACTTAATTTTTAATTTGTTGTAGTTTGTTTATTCAATATTAAGTTAATGAGCTAACTTATTATTTGGTAGAATGCAACGACATTTCAAATTAAAATTTAATATTTTAAATTAAATCTAAAATTAATCAATTATCTAGAGATACCACTACATCAAAGTGATTATCCTTGCCATCATCACCAACTTGGTTGTTATTAAATTTAGCTTGTTGTTTAATCGGTGCTTGTAGCCTGTAAAATTTGATTTGCCACACATATTTTTGTCGGGGGTTCATAATTGAAGTGTCAGCTGGAAGAATTTTATGCTTGTCGTAGTCATTGACAAATTTTTCTTGAGAAAGGCGACTTTTTTTGGTCTCCATGTTTTGAATTTCATGTCAACCGCTCTTTGCTTCTCGACGGTCTTCTGGTGTTCCGTAAACTCTGCCATGTTAAAATTGAAAACGCAGCGGATACCAAATGCACCCAACTTTTTCGTTCGCAAACCTGTATAGACAAAACTTAATACAATTACAAGTAGACCAACTTAATGATCCTTGACAATATAAAGTTAATATCTTAATCAGTATGTATATAGACACAAGGTCCGTGAACCAGATTGTTAAGCAGACTACTTGGAAAATCTCAAAATTCAATATCCAAGATCAATCTAGTCGTATCCAAATAATTTAATCGGAATTTTTTCAAGTGATTAAACTTGTATAATCGATTCTTAGATTAAATACGTACAAACCTGTAATAAGCCGCTACAGACACTAGCATACTATCAGACCTCGGACTGGAATGTAGTTGAGATCTAATCCACTAGCGATTCAGTTACAGTCGTGATACATATCTATCTTGAACCGCTCAAGGTTCCACGCACTTGATTCTCGTAGCTAAAGTCCTTTACATCTTAAGAGTTGCTTCAGCTGAAGTGAAGACTTTTGATACCAATCTGCCTCTAACAGATAAGCCTATTTGGTTTCCGTTTATATCAAATATCAAGGTGTGTAAATTTGTTTGCAATAGACAAGCTAGCAAACCACACAAATTCGAAACTTACGACTCCCAAAGAGAATCTTAGATTATTAACCACCTCTCAAGAACAATCTCGAAAGATCAACTAAGCTCAGTCTTTAGATATCTATCTTGAGAAATTACAAAGTATGAGACAAAGAAAACTTTACAATTACTATCAATCTTGACTGAAACAGATTATGAAAACCTCGTTAGCAGAAAAGCAAGGTCAGGATTCACGAACTATCAAGGTGAAGATAGTCGGAATTGGCTTCACGAATCCCCAAGTGAAGTCTTTTAGTCGTAGACCTAAAATGTAAATAGAGGACGGCTCTAGAATCAACTAGGACAGAAAGTGTCGGGGATTAATTTTTCCAGTTGACAGAGATGCTCTATTTATAGTTTTCAAAGACCATGGTTAGCTTAGAATTCAAGCTAAGATAACTTGAGAATAAAGCAATCAAATTCGGTTTTCAAACTATAATAGAAAACTATACACATAGGTTCGGTTACAGAACCGTGTATAATGACTGTTCGGTTTGGCAAGTTAGCCAAAGAACTAAAAGCTATTTGACGTTCATTTAAACACCTAAAAAAATTAATCATAATTCACACACACAAGTGTTTAAGTGATCATTCAAGTCTTAGAAGTGCTTAAGAGAGTTTTAGAAATGCTAAATATATTAAAATAATAAGTCTTTAAGCATCTGCTAAATATTATCGGATCAGTTGGTACAACAGTTTTCCAATCGTGTAGCTTGTTCACGAGTCAGGTGCTATGGTTCGTAAACCGAGTTCAACAACCCTACTAGACTACCGAACTCAGTTGACCGTTGTTCGTGAACCGAGTTCGCCATTGCTAACCAATTTATTCAACTTATAAAACCAGTTCACCACGATTCGTCAACCGGGTTCGTAGATTGTTTCCAAACTGAACTTGTGGTTAGTAAACTGGTTCGCTAACCTTCTTGTATTTCTACATCTCAAATATCTATGGTTTGGAACTGGTTCTCCAACCTACCCTGAGTACAAATTTCACGTGAGTTCATATTTCTCTCTTATGATGTGTAAAATATTCCCAAGTGATGTAATCATTTCCGTGAGCAATTTTCAATCGATCCACAAATTAATTCATAAAACTAATATTGTTAAGGACCTTTGAACATCTAATCCCTAAATTATATTTCGAGATTTTTTACAAGACAATCTTGACTCGAAATATCTTATTAGTAAATTTATTATAAGTCATACGACACAGTCTCAATTGATAGATATAGTGAGTAAAATCGAATAGTTCAGTCTTCACATACCTGATATAGAAGTTCTCCAAATGTCTGAAACTTGACTTAATATACTAAAAATCAAGATATAGTTTTTATCACCTAACTTTGACGACAAGCTTGAGATAGAAAAACTTGTGGGTTCGCCCGAGCAATGCTCTAACAAAAACCATTGGAGCTTCTAACTTCTTGAGCTTATTTTCTAGTCAGTCTTGCTGATCATTATTGAAAACTAAGTTGACATTTGGCTTTCTTGGGGTATCTGGTAAAGAATTTGATGGAATGGTGAGAATAGTGAAGAATATGGTTTTGAGGGATAAGAATTGTGTGGTGACTTTTTGAGTACTTGTTGATTAGTTGCTAACACGTTTGGATTGTATTTTTTCAAAACCTACAAAATATGATAACAACTTTCGAATTGGAAAATTTTCCCATTTGCGTTGTCATTCTGTACGAACATGTATTTCATCATCACCATCCACAAGACCACTCTCTCGGCCTCTCTTATCTTGCTTTATCGCAACAATATAAGAGGCGACTTCCTTATTAATTTCACTGAAGCGTTGCGACAACCTAATTGCATCACAGTTATTGATGTTCATGATTTATACTTGATATATCTGAAATATATTATCCCACATGTTGTTATCATGCTATTGTGCACTATCAATACAATCTTAGATAGAACAAACATAATTATCTTTACCTTGAATTTGAGATTGTGAATCCATATTACAAAAAATTAAAAAGTGTAGAGAATATGTAATTATTTAATATTGTTTTAGATCAGAAGAATATTGAGAGATGGAGAAATTCTAGTGTGAGTTTAATTTGAACCTTGGGTATTTATAGAGGGAAAAATTGTAGTCGTTGGATGAGAAACAGTTGAGCGATGATTTAATCTACGAGCGACAGCAAGACTATCTCTGGCGCTATGCAGACCATCAAGGGATATTATGACCATATAGCGATGGACTTTCTATTGCTCGTTGTAGACATTGTCGTGTATACATAAGTGGTGTATTTGACACTTTGGAACTTTTGCTACTTTGTTATACCCCTAGTGGGTGCTAAAGTAAAAAAATAGGTTGTTTGACATACCTATAAGAATAAGCCTAACGGGAAGCTTGTAATCATGGTTCAGGTTCATGCCTTTAATGATTTGTCTCTAGCACACAAATTGCTAATTAGCGTAAGTCGTATACGTTGACGCATCTGTTGTTATAAATTTTGTTGTTTACTGCACGGATGTGAAACAATTATTATTTATCGACTCCTTGTATCCTATTGGAAATCACCAATTTTCAGTTGATATTTCCAGAGCTTCACCAAATATAACGATTTTCTTCTTTTTTATTTTGCTGAAAGTTTTGGTATTGTAGATCCGATTATTAGTCAAGTTTTAAGCTATACAATTATAAAATCCGATTATTTTTTATTTTTAATGTTATTATGAGAAGTAATAATCTAGGGTTTGATCATTCTCACCGTTATTGCTGTAAAAAGGAAGAAAAACTGAGATGATTATAAACAAAGGTTTTGGTTACCTACATAAATTAAGTGTACAAGTTCTTAATTTTTAATTAGGGTTATATTTATCTAAAGTGAGGATAATATTCAGTCATTGCCATAGGATTTTGCTCAACGGAATGAACTACATGAAAAACTAAAATAAAGTTCTTACTAAAGCTAAATAAATAATACATTAATGACAACAACAGAGGTATTGCTCGAAAGAAAACCTTATAGTTTTGAAGTACTATCAAATTTAGTTATTTGATAACTACTCCAATTCCTTCATTTCAATATAATATTATTGGAAAAAATATAATCGTTACTGATTTCTTAATAATACAATTCATGTATTGTCCACCAATTTGTTACAACTCTTTGTAACATGGTTTTCGCTTATGTCTTACATCCCATAATACCAACACCTAAACAAGAAAAGAAGAATATAAAAAGATGATCAATCTAAAAAATAATAAACAAACCTTAATTGAATCGGCGAGTAATATCTTTCCTTAAGACGTTATTCGTTATGTATATGTGTTGTAACAGTTTTTAACGACACACCTCCCAAGATACATCATTAACACAACATTGGAATAACGCAGAATACATCAAACACAATCTAATGTAGTACAAACTCTTCTTGACACCTGACCACAAAATGCAAACTACAATTTTCAAGTACTATTTTATGCATCTAAAACTCATAAATGCAATGGAAAGTGAGTGGGGTTTATATAGATTCAAGGAGATTCTTGGAGAAATCCTTTCACAAAGAGTCACATCCTTACATGAATGGACACATCCATTTGAATTCCAACTAACTAAATCATATATTCCTATTCAAAATTCCAATACCACATTGAATAGAATTTCATGCAAATTTAATGCAGATACTAGAAAGACTTTATATGCAGAACATCACTAGATCGGGATAGATAGTTTGTGGGTTTGAATCTTCCATAGTGAAAATCTATTGGGTTTACTAGTTGTCCAGCGAACATGATTGGTTACTAGTTTGTGGATTTTGAATCTTCTAGGTCTTGAACTGCCCAACTTTATAATGTAAACCAATACGATACATATCACACGGATTATTTCCTTACATGATTGATTCTTTGTCGTGTTCATTTTGATCCTGAATGTTCTTGGTACCTTATGAGTGCTCTAAAGTAATACATCCTTACAGTTATCATAGAAGAAACCACACTTCCCACTCATATAGGTGATCTCCTATTTGAAAGTATCCTGTCATACTTTTCTTAGTTGGACTAAACTATAAGAATCATTCAAAGAATTTATCAACCTCTTACTTGATAGGAAACATTGATTCATCATACATATAGGAAACAAGGATAATCTCTCACAATGTTTACGGCGAGTATAAATTTATAAATTGGTTGTCCCTTTTGAACTTAGATAACCATGAGATTTCCAATTGAAAGAATAATATACTCATTTTTCATATACTCTACATGTATATGCAATAATCTCATTTTTTACGCTCTCTAGAATTGGTATCGTTTGCCAACTTGATACAATTCACATACACCATTTCTTTTAGATGCGCGCATTTGAAAGCAATTGCTTTACGATGGTTCGTCATCTATTCATTTGTCGAGGCGTACTATAATCTCAAGCTATGTGTTTTTTCCAGAATCATTATATTGTTTGGTCAGAATAATATATTTATTTAACATACGCAAGGAAATTCCAAAGTCACTCTACTTATTTTCTAACTTTGCGTCTAAAGTCCAGTGTTTCGTAGTTGATCTCGCCATCAACATTAATTTTCATGATACCACATTTCATCAATAATAAACATGTAGTTTCTTCTTGATTTCTTTGAATCATTGATATCTAAGATTCAATGGGTATATTGATTATTATTTCCAGATATATCACACATATACTATTATACATCTCGGATTCTAATCAAGTATATATTGTGTGTGAGTTATATAAATTACTCGTTGTAGATGGTGATTTTTGGACCGGGGATAAAATGCTCATTTTCCTACCCATGGGTAAAATCTTCATTTTGGTAAGTCTAAGGAAAAATCGCTACTTCGATGAAATGTCCAACTTAGTCGAGATACTCAGGCCAACAAGTACGGTCGGCTACCGGGCCATGTAGAAGAGCATGTGAACTCAAACGCAACTTAGTCAGTGTGAATACCAAAAATCCATCCAAGAAAGAGTTCAGAGTTCAACTCCTGAAAAAATAGAATCTAGCTCAAGTTGAATAAGCCTAGTTAATACCGAAGGGCTTCCGCCGCTCTGAGTCAAACAACTTCCATCACTTCGAGGCGAAGATCCTCCGTCGCTCGAAGGCGAAGAGAGATATTACTTTAAAGATAAAGGAATTCACCACTTAAAGGTAAAAATATATATCTCTCCTATATGTCAACGTTTGACCACATGCCTCACTTGAGATCGGGAGATTTTCACATGACTCCAGATGGCCTCCATGTGCAAACACATGCGCAAACACATGCAAAGTTGTGACGACTCGTAAAAATGCTAACATGTCACACGATACATCTCATATAAAGGAAGGTCACGTCACAAATGAGAGAGATAAACTTAGGGCTATGGTCTGACGGTTTACGTCAATGTGTGGATATCAGCCTTCCTACACAAAAAAATAATAGTCGGGTGTGAAGATTCAGCTTAGGATATTCTAGGTTGTTTATCCGTAGTTATTCCTGGGAACTTGGAGAAAGTTATGATCGCTCTCCTTATCATTAACCCACCGAATAGAGATTAGGGTTATGTAGATCTATAAATATACCTATGATTGGTCATTCTAAAAAAGAATAACATAGCTAGAACAACAAAAATTTCTATGAAACTTTCCCTCTTTCAGTGTCTCTTCCTCAAAAACATACTATAGCTGAGAAACTCTAATGTCATCTCTTTAGGCTTCCTCCCTAGACCAACCCTACCCCTCATCTACGACTGAAGCTGCAGTCTTTGAGCGGACATCATATTGTTTTAGAGAAAGACTGTTAGTCATTAGCCTTTCTTTCTCACAGTTGAACAAGTCATATTACCCTACTAACCTTCATATATATTTTCTGACATATACACTCATGAACCTATTTAACTTATTTATCGTGTACACCATGCCCGGTCTAGTATATTTGTCTCTCGTACTAAAAATGCTTTCTGAGCACCTCCACATTTTTGACGAATTCATCATTTTAATTACCTTGTTATGTGACATACATCTCACAGTTATGTGGTGCACTAGGTCAATCCTATGGGTACCATGAGAGCACAGTAAACCCACATGATTTAGTGTTTCATCTTTTAAAGGGGGATAATGATAGTCCTTACATTAGTTATGCAGTCAATATCCATCCTCCAGACTCTTGTGAGAAACACAATTTCTAATTTTCAGTTTGAGGAAAGTGAGTTCTTCACTGATCATGTATATCAGACCGCTCAGTCTGATTTTGCCCTTTTACATTCGGTTTGTATCATAAGCATACATTAGATATACTTAGTGCGATCCCAACCAATACTTTAGATTAATTCAATTTAACAATGGCTAATCATTTCCATTATACGGCAAGAATTACCAAATGTATTGCTAATATTTTATATATGACAAGAATTGAAAATTATACTGCTAATATTTTATCAGTATATATAAAATAATTTATTGTTCAAACATTACGCCATCTCCATGTAACTCAAACACAACGGATACATGTGCAGTCTTATTTTGGGAACCATACTTCATAGAGATATACAAATCTTGTCTTGTCATGAAGTTTCAATCATTTTTTTTCCCAAAATGATTTACTGGTTTGAATTCCATAAAGACTTATCTTCTCCCATGGATCTGTAATAAGAGACAAAGGAAGTTACAGAATATACCACGATGATCTTGTTCTCTAATAAAGTAGCATCATTATGGATCACTTTTGTAAGTATATAATACTTTGAGAACCTAAAATTTCTCGAGTTTGTAATTTACGACTAATCACTTGACCTAGATTGTTTCATTAACACAAATTATAATTTGTGATAAATAATTAGTTGGTCACTTCCTACTTTATTTCATTGTCTCCACTAGGATTTTAACGGGCTTCAATAACATATTTTTTTAACCAAAATGAAGATAAATGAAACATTCTTTTGTTTGGTGATTAGAGCAATATAGAGACCATAATTCCCAATTTTCATACCTGATCAAAACTCCACCATGTATGTCTCGGTATAGCCTAATTTGATGTTACTCAATCTGAATCTTTAATCATTACCACTTAGCAGATTCATTATCATGCATCATCTCCATATTCAAACCATATTAGCCCATCTAACACGGTCTTTCACAAGGATTGTAAAGGGCGGTGACTTTTCAAATTGCATCTTTCAATATTTGAAATTCAATGACAAATTCAACTGACACTTACAGGGTGAGTTGAAATCGTCGGTTCGAACTTCCACGCCTTGTACAATTTGTATCAATGTTTCAAGCCTACCACAAGATCACACTTGAACAAACTGTTTAAATTTGTTGAGTCGGATTTCTTTATAACTAAATGATTGCATATATTACTTAATAGGATGATGAAAAAGTCTGTCTCCATACTGGTTCCCACCTTCCCGGAAATACCTCTTTTGACATGTTTACATATTTTATACAATCCAAAACTCCAACACTCACAAATAGTATTCAACTACCGATTTGTTCTCTTGTCTACTTGACGAGTGATTATCGCAGTGCGTCAAAATTATGTCACTTTCTCACTCAATAAGATGTATGTAAAATATAAAGTAAGGAGGAGTTCATTCCATGTGAGACTATTATTGTTATTCGATTTTCAATTTCCTAAGTAATAAGGGGGTTTTATAGAATTTATGAAAGCAATAAAAATTAAATCGAAAGTGAAGTAAATAGTTGAAACTAGTCGATGAGATGAGAATATTGGTCAAGGATTTATTTTCATTAACAGACACGTATATGAGACAATAACTAGAATTCATATTTAATCTCAACTTTATCAAAAGCCCTATGATACCTCGATCGCAAGAATATCCCTCAAATATTCTGATTTTTTCACACTCACATAAAATAACGGAAGTATGAATTGTATAAAGAAAACAACCTAACATGGAAAATGCACTAATCAGGTTTAATTACCTAAGAGCATTAAGTTATATGAAATCAGACTAATCAATATAATCGAACGTGTAAAAGCATTAATCCAATTTAACAAAAGCTATGATCCACTTGTGGCTATTAGGGTGTATTACTATAAACAATTTCAAAATTATACTACTTGTAATCAAAATTATTCAACATTTACGTATTGAAAATCCTAATCTATATTTAAAGATAAAGACAAACTCAATCGATTCCGGACTCGACCAAACAACTATTCAAATCATATGAAAACATAAGCAATGAATCATATAAAATGAAGTACAGAGGAAGAATTAATTCATTGAATAGATAAAACGTTTGGAAATCCATTATAACCATCTCTTTCTTACCTCATGTTGACACATGTTACTACCATTTTCCTCCTCCAGAAGTTACTCTTGACCAAGAAAGTCCAAGACTATCAAAAGTCAAGCCATCCTTTTTTGGACTTTGGGCTTAGGGCAACCTAACTCTTATTAAAAAGAGGTTGGGCTTAGTCCCCAAATCCTTTACTTAAGGGAAGATGACCTTATGGTTTTAGGGAACCCCCTTTTATTTAAAGTTGCCCCTATTTTCATGTACCAATATTAGTTTCATGACTGTTGACCATGGTTTAGCTTGGTCAACAGTCACCCCAATGATTGGTATTCTCGCGGCCTTTTTACCATTCGTTCTTTTTGGCGGTTACATCATCACATCATTTAGATGATGTGGTCAGTAATTTCTTTTACAACCGTCGCCTTTTTACCAACTTTTACATACACTCTGGGTTCTTTTTTTTTATTTTCTTTATTAATTGACTTATCTTCATTCTCTCTCTTTTCCTCTTATACTTCTTCTTTTCTTTTATTAATTCTCGCCTCTGACGAGCAATGAAACGCCTAATATAGAAGAGAGATAATAAATTACGGGTATCATCGAGACAGATCATCCATTAAATAAAATGAATCAGGCATAAACAAATAAGACAAGAGAATTAAAGTGGTTCGGCACTTACGCCTACATCCACTGTGAAACCCCTAAAGATGAATGTTATTGATCTCCAACACATACTGGGATGATCTTACATATACAATTGGAATCTTATTTAGGACAAAAATCAAAAATTCTTCCAACTCTATTGAGTGTAGTCATCAAAAAATTTCTCTCTCCCCTATGAAATAGTGCTTCTGAGAAAAAACAAAAACCCAACCAAAATTTATTTCTTTAACTCTTCCACCATGGAAGAGTAAACTATTAGCTAACCTTTGGGTGATTAACCAGATCAAGAGCTATGAGGAGCGGATTGAAGCATCTGGCAATTGACAGTGATGTGATGAATTTTTTAGGTTTTTACTTGTTTCCATAGTTTTAATTTAATTTTTCTTTTCTGCCAGTGAAAGAATATTTCTAATTAACTCCGGTATTTCTAGGATTTTTGTTCTTGTTTAGGGTATTGGGTCAACCCTTTTTCCCCTTCTAGGTTGTTGTGGGTATTGTTGTATTAGATACAAGAGCAATAGGGGATCAGGGTTTTCCTTTTCCGGCTTATTATTTTGGGTTTTAAGCTTCTCCTCCCCTTCTTAGGTTGGTGTTGGTATTGTTGCAATTGATGCAACAACAACAGGGGTTTTGAGGCTTGAATCATCTCTTGCATGTTTGCAATTTAATTTTCTTTCTGCTTTTCTGGGTGGATTTTGATCCATCTTAATCATTCCTAATATCTCCTCCTTTGCTTGTTGGTGTTGGTATCCCAATAACGATTGGGTCTGTGGATTTGAGTCTTGATTTCCAGTGCATTTATTCTGAAACCCCAATGTTGATTGGGTTTGGTCTACTTTTTGTGCCTATTAGTTGTTTGGTAAAAATACTGAACTGTCTTGGGTTTTCCGGTATCCTCTCATGACCGTTTGTAGTCTAATGATCTTTCTTTGCTGCCTATAAGTTGTTTGGTAACACTCTTGAATTGTCGGCTTTGAATAATTAAGCTTCTCCTTCCCCTTTTAGGTTGTCGTTGGTATTGTTGTAATTGATACAAGAACAACAGGGGTTTTGAAGCTTGAACCTGCTTTTGCCTATTTGCCTTAATCTTTTTTCTTTCTGCTCTAATTGTGTGGAGCTTGATCCATCCTAATATTTTGGTTTCTTAAACCCCAATGAAGATTGGATATGTGAATCTAAATTTGGTAATTGTTTAAATCCCAATGCTGATTAGGTTTAGTTTATCTTTTAGGTCTGTTTCCTTTCATATGTTTGATAAAAGTCATAAGTGTGGATGTGTGTTTTAGTTCCGTCTCCAATGTTTGATTGGGTTCTCGTACATTTCCTTTTGTCTTCCCCTTATTAATCCCTTTGTTGATTATATTTTTCAGCTCACTTTCTTTCTAAAAACATTTTCGAAAATATTCAGTTATTTTAAAAAAATCAATCTATCTTTTATTTGGATCTTCCGTTAGTATTATTGAAAACTTGTTTCTCTTTTAGAAGCTTTAATTGTGATCTAAAAATGGTTAGTAATCTTAAATATTTCTGCGATATTGATCGTTATTCAAGTGTATGTGCACTTGCTGATTATATTTAAAAAAAATTGAATTAATATCAACTCTTTCTCCGTTTGGTTTGCTTTATGAAACAAGTGTATGTGCACTCTTTTTTAAAGAAAAAAAGGAGGAATTTTTTATAAAAAGAAGAAAAAAGATCTCTTAATTTGAGTATTATTGTTCGGAAAATAGATAGGTCTTCCGCTGTGAAGGATGCAGAGTTAATTTAAAGTTACTTTTGTCAACTTAATTCTTGTGTTATTGGCTTGCAATTTCCCTCTCGCCTTCGGGCTAGATTAATTTTTTCATGTGTATGCCCATCTTTGTTAAGGATCTAATTGAGAGGTACCCTGACTCGCTCTTATTTTTCAACATTTTAATAGAACCTTTATTATTTTCTGTGTAGTTTTCAACTGTATGTGTTTCTCTTTTGGTTGATTGCTTTTACGTTAGGAGCTAATAGTGATTAGTTTTTTCCCAATATTCAATGTTAAGTATTTACATATAATTAAAATAAAATCATCACACATCCAGTCATAAACCTCAAATCCAAACCTCTGCTCCTCTGACCCGACAAAACCCAAACGTAAGATGACTTCTTCTTTTGAATTCTTCCTGCAATTATCTCACATCTTACTCTTCATTTTCTTTCGTCGTAATTTCTTCTATTTCAAGTTTTGTGTATGTTTCTGGCGTTTCAATCTGAAGTGATTTCTACGGTTTCAACAAATAATACTTTACAGCAGGAATGCAGGTAACAAAAGCTTGAGGGTTGTATTCCACTCAAGCTTTTGACTTCTTAACCTTTACTCAAGTAGTATACATTAGATTAATTTTGTTTTCACAATATATACAATTTCAATTAAGGCTCAATCTTTCAAAAGTCTGCTTAGTGCAGCAATCTTAAGAACACCAACAATAGGTTGTTAAACTGTTTGTATTTTCCCTATTTTCAGACCATGAAGATTTTAGCATGGAATACACAGGGGTGTGATCAGAAAAACACTAAACAACACTTAAGAACATTGCTAGAATTCGAAAAACCTGACATTTTATTTCTTTCTGAAACAAAATCTAAGAGATGCTTAATGAGAAGCATTCTGAATTATTTCCCTAATACCCACATTGTTGATCCAGTTGGAATGGCTGGAGGTCTAGCAATTGCTTGGGTATATGGGTTTCACTTTGAGGTGGTTCAGTGGAACCAAAATATGATCAATGTCATAGTAAAAAATAAATTCAACTCTAAAGAATGGCTTTTAACTTGCTTTTACGGTGCACGTAAGCATGAGCATAAATTAGAAATTATGGGATATTTGTAAGAGATAGCATATAGGGTTAACATAAACCAAATGACATGGTTGGTAATAGGAGATCTCAACATTATTTTCAATAGTGGAGAAAAGGAGGGAGGTATGCCCTTTGATAGGAAAAAAGTAGAACCAATTCTCAATCTTATAAATAGAACAGGATTAGAACACTTAGGATATAAGGGAAATATTTTTACTTGGAACAATAAAAGAAAAGGTGTTGCAAACATCAAACAGTGACTAGATGAAAGTTTAGCTAATGCATAATGGGATATAGAATTTCAGGGAGCTAATATTGAAAACTTAGTGGCAATCGGCTCTGATCATGGACCTATTTGTTTAGCTCTTAACACCAACAATATAGGTCAGAGTCACACTTTCAAGTTCTACGATACTTGGCTTAAGGAACCAACATGTCTAGAAGTAATAAAAAAATCTTTGAGTCATAGTATTTCATCACCTGCCGAAGATTTACTTCACAATATTTCGATTTTGGAAGAAAACTTGAGTGAATGGAAAAAAAAAACGTTTTTGGGAAACCAAACAAAAAAATAAAATTACTCTTAAAACAGATTGACATAATCTCAGCAAAACCCATAGACAATACTAATACTGAGATCTTAAACACAAAATTGCTAGAATTAGAAGCCTTGTATGATACTCAAGAGGAGATTGCAAAACAACAATCTAGAAACAATACCATTGCTCTAGGGGAGAGAAACACAATTTTTTTCATGTAACTACATTGAAAAGAAGAAAAAGAAACAATATTGATTGCATACAAGACAAAGATAACAATGTAGTTTCTTCTAGGCAGGACATAGAAGAAGTTTTGACATCCTACTTCTCCGATCTTTTTTCTGAAACTTCTAATAATGTAGATACTGAAATTTTCAAGCATGTGCAACCTTGCATTTCAGTGGAAGAAAACATATCTTTAACTGGTATTCCAAGTTCAGAGGAAATTTGAGATGTGGTTAAGAAACTCAAATCAAATAAAGCTCCAGGACCAGACGGTTTTCCTGTGAGTTTTTTTTTTTAACATAATTGGGAAATAGTTGGAACACAAATGAAGTTAGTAGTTCAAGACTTTTTTAGGAATGGAAAATTACATAAAGGTTTAAACCAAACTTTTCTCTTCTTGATCCCTAAAACTAAGAATCCTAAAACTCTTGCAGATTTCAGACCAATTGGTCTCTGCAATACCCCTTATAAATTCATAGCAAGATTGTTAGACAATAGACTAAAAAAATCTTTAGAAAAAATCATTTCTCCTTTGCAGTCTGCTTTCCTTTCCTCAAGACAAATCTCAGACAACATTATTGTTGCTCATGAGATTATCCATTCTATGAAGAAAAGTAGAAAAAAACAGAGAACATCGGAGCAAAAATAGATATGTCCAAAGCATTCGATAGAGTAAATTGGAAATTCTTAATAAAAACATTACAATCCTCTGGTTTTTCTGAACATTGGTGTAACCTAATATTCCAATGCATCTCAACCTCTTCTATATCGGTCTTATTGAATGGCAATCCTTGTAAAGAATTTAAACCTTCTAGGGGAATTAGACAGCGAGATCCTTTATCTCCCTATTTATTCATTCTTTGTATGGAAGTATTCTCTAGGCTTCTTTGTCACTTAGAAACAACTAAACAAGTCCCGTGCATAAAACTAACACCAAAATCCCCACCAATTTCTCACTTGTTTTTCGCAGATGACCTGCTTCTTTTCACTAAAGTTGATTTAGGTAGTTGTAAGAATCTTTTAGAGGCCATAAACTTATTTAGCATCTCATCAGGACAGGTCGTAAATTTCAATAAATCAGGGTTGTTTTTTAGTAAAAAGTTTCACAGTAAACACCAAGGAATAATTTGTAGAATGATGAAAATAAAAAAAATTAATATCAAAGATACCTATTTAGGAGTTCCTCTTTTTGTAGATAGATCTAAACTGAAATCTTTTGATAACATTATAGAGAAAATGGAACAGAGAGTCAAAAACTGGCTAGCTAAGGTCCTCTCTCAGTCTAGTAAGATTGTCCTAAGTAAATCTATTCTTTATAGTATGCCTATTTTCAGTATGGGTTGTTTTGTTCTTCCAAAAAAAAAATAACCAAAAGAATCAATGACATACAGAGGGATTTCTGGTGGGGTAAAAATACAAACTCGAAAGGTATTTGCATCAAGGCTTTTGACTTTTTATGTAAACCAATCAACCAAGGAGGCTTAGGCTTTAAATAGGCAGATAAAGTTAATCAAGCCATGATTAGTAGGATAGCTTGGAGATTAGTTAGTAGCCCTGATGACCTTTGGGCTAAAATCCTGAAAGGAAAATATTTCAAAAAATCTGGTGCTTTACATTCCAAGAAGAAATCATCAGCTTCTTGGATATGGAAATGTATCTTATAAGGCATTGAACACATAAAAAAATACTCTGTTTGGGAAGTAGGGAATGGCTTCTCTATAAATATTTGGAATGACAAATGGTTACCTAACAGAGAGCAACCACTAGTCAACTGCACTACTTACAACTCTAATATAACACTTGTGTCTGATTTGATAAATCAAGACACAAAGAAGTGGAATGAAACCTTATTACTTTTTCTTTTTGACAGACCTTTAGTATCTGAAATTATGAATATTAGATTATATAACTCAGCTGATGGCAGGTTGAAAAAGGATAAACTGAGATGGCTTCTCACCAGAAATGGTGACTTTTCTGTTAAATCATTGTATGCTAAGCTGTTAAATCCCATGGGATCAATTGCACCAGAAACTAAAAGATTTTGGCAAGGTTTATGGAACATGGATACATCTCAGAGAATCAAATTGTTTACTTGGAAGTGTCTCCAGGATACTTTACCAACAAGACAAAAATTAGGTTCACATATGGATGTAGAAACACAATGCATGTTCTGTAAACAGGTTGTAGAATCAACTTATCATCTGTTCTTTGAATGTGATTATGCAACAACAGTATGGAACTTGGCCCCAATGGCTATACAGGGAGTAACCTCTAACTCTACAAATGCTTCTTTTTTAGAACAATATAATGTATGGTTTAAAGGAGATATTAACTCTATTTCCATGGCATTAGCTGCAACTAAATGCTGGTTCATTTGGAAAGAGAGATGCCTCATGGTGTTTGAAAAAAAGGAAAGAACACCAGAACAGCTTGCAACCGATATCCTTCGTCACTTCACATATTGGCACCCACATAATAGAAGTATTAACCAGCACAAACAGAGAAAAAATACTACGAGGAACATACAATGGATATTTCCTAGAAGAGACAACATTAAACTTAATTGTGATGCCTCTTGGTTTTCAAAAGATACTAATGCAGGTTTTGGTTTTTTGCTGCGCAATTGGCTAGGTACAGGAAAAGGAGCAGGAATGGGAATCTTCAGAGCATCAACAACAGAAGAAGCAGAAGCTCTAGCTCTTCTGCACACAACAAGATGGGCCATAGAAAACAATTTGCAGAACCTGGTCATAGAAGGTGATAATCAAGTAAATATTAACTACCTACAAGGAAAAGAAGTTTCAGTACAATGGCAAAGCTTAGCAATATTAGAAGAAGTCAAAATTTCAGCTGCAAAACTAGTATCTTTTTTTTGGATTTCATCATGTAGACAGGCGTGCTAACAAGGTGGCTGATTTGTTAGCAAAAAAGGGAAGAAAAGAAAATCTAGCAGACTTTTGGTTTAACTATGTACCTATGTTTTAAATTCCTTCAATTGATTTTGACACTGTCAAAGCTCAAAACGCACGTAACTTAAACTCTGTTATACTCACTACAAATGGCGTCAATTCTGCAGATTCAGCCATCGGAGGAACAAATCAATCTGATTTGATTTCCAATGAGTCTGGATCAAGGGATTAACCCTCTGCCTTTGGTAATCTATTCTACTTTCAAAAAAAAACTAAACGTAGGAGATAACACATAATCTCAATATCTTGTTTAACTAGGTAATAATATATAAAATATTAATTACACATTTAATTAGATAATTTTGACTTTATCTAACTTAACGGTTACTTGATCTTCTATTTATCCTACGGTCTTCATGGTCACCTTGGCTCACTGCATGGTCACCTCGGTCTCTTGTCTTCTACGTGGATGAGATATTCCAACATCCCCCTCAAGTTGGACATAAAAAATCTTTGAAGTGTTCAACTTGAATAATACCTTGAAAAGAATTTTGTAACATGAATTTCAACTTTGATGTTGTGAATAAACTTCAATTATCGACCGACTTCACTTAATCTACAGTCAAATCGGCACTTCGAAAAGAAGTATAACAGTTATGGATCTTCACAGCTGCAGAGTATAAAGGTTTTGTCGAAAATTATGATGATATCCCAACGGTCTCAAAATAGCTTTGACGAGTGAAATGATTCTAACTTGCTTGCCTTGTTTATTGATAACTAAGACAAGACATGTGCATCGATGATCAGTGAAATAGTTTTAATGGCTTGGTTTCTTAATTGTTAACCAAGGAAAGATGATATACCAACAACTGGATGGACGCCTAATTAAGAAAGTCCGAGATGAGTCAATTATGATTTGGATATAGATACTCCTTATTTAGATGTCATAAGGGCATGAAAGAAATAATATTCAAAGTAATAATGATCGTGTACCAATATTTACGGTACATTTTAGAGACAAGATTAAACTGGATGAGTTCCAATCTTACTATACCAGTGAATCAGTGGACTTGATTATATGTTCAATAGATCCCAAATTGCTTGATTTCGCCTTAACCTAAGGCTAAGATACATGATCATAGAACAAGATTTTATCTCATTTTTCTTTTATAGAAAATCTATGGAGGCGAACATGAAAATACACCATGAATATGGGAAATACTTAAGTTAAAAACAAATGACGACATACTTTCACATATTGTGAAGCAAAAAATTACGGAGAAGAACGGATACAAAGAAAATAAATAAGTTTCCAAAATTGGATATACGAGGAATTGATATAATGATATGATAACGGAAATTAGTCGTATAATAAGGATCCTTCTATGAGATTTTCTGTTCTTGAAATGATAAACACATATGATTAAACTAATACAAAAGGTTTGACTGACAACAAGATCGTGTCGGATTAATGAATAGAAAACTTCATTAAGAGAAAGAAATCCCTGATTTAGATTTTAACGGAACCAAACGAAAAACCATTGGAGAATAAATGGAACGAACTTTGGTATATATGTTCCATGCCCGTGGTTTGAAACAGAAATCACCATTTATGAACCCTAAAGGTGCAGTGAACATATAAGTGAAGAGTCGAAAGACCATTTAGGTGACTAAATACGATTGCAGCAGCATAAATAGCGAGAACTGCGGAGCCAAAACATGCATTATTCATTATGTTTCCAGAACATAAATCCTTTTTGAATATGTTTCAGAAAAATAAAATTTCTCGAAATAATAAACGATGAGATATTTTCCGAAACATATTTTCGGTGATAACATGATTAACTTTGACATTGTCAAAGTAACTTAGTTAATCTAATATTGTTAATGAGTTCACGATGATATGATACAGAAAACGAGAGATTGCCGGATATGGCTGAATTATGATATAAAATTCGAAAAGATTTTGATGCAGACATTAATTATTTGAACATGTCATCAAAGAAAATAGGAGGCAACTGAACAACAACGATACCCTTAAAAATATTGTCACGAACAATGAAAACTGAATATGAAAACCCATGATGAATGGGTTTGATTAAAAAACCTTTCGTTAACTGAATTCGAAAGATTCTGCGGAAAACTCATGATGAATGGGTTGTGATTGAATGAATAAATCCTCAAGATATGGGTCAGGAAATAAAATAGGGATATAAGTCGATAACAATGATTTTGTGACCCACAACAAAGATAGCAGTAACCAGAAACGCAAAAACACAATCTTTTGCTTAGAAAGATATTTAGGCAAACGGTTGACAAAGAAAATATTCTTTGATGTGAATATAAATATCATTAAAAATGAAAATTTCGTAGATATTTAAGGAGAGTTATTTGTTGATAACTCTAGAAAATTTAAAAAATACGAGTAAATAATTTTCCTTGGAGAAAAGCAGATTATTATCAAGAGATTAGCCTGAACAAATCGATGAACATGATAACCATAAAAATAGAAAACGGAAGCAATTGAGCGGATCTCCCCGCTATGATACCAAAATAAATTATGGGTATCATCGAGACGGATCATCCATTAAATAAAATGAATCAAACATAAACAAATAAGACAAGAGAATTAAAGTGGTTCGGCACTTACGCCTATATCCACAGTGAAACCCCTAAGGGTGAATGTTATTGATCTCCAGCACATTCTGGGATGATTTTACACATACAATTGGACTTTTATTTATAGAGTTAACTAAACCTAGGAGATAACACAGAATCTCAATATCTTGTTTGACTAGGTAATAATATCTAAAATATTAATTACACATTTAATTAGATAATTTTGACTTTAACGTGCACACTGCACGATTACTTGATCTTCTCTTTGTCCTACGGTCTTCATGGTCACCTTGGATCACCGCATGGTCACCTCGGCCTCTTGTCTTCTACGTGGATGAGATATTCCAATCGCAGTTTCCTCTTCCGCGAATGGTGTCTCTTATACCTTGGATGATATAAAGGGAAATCAGGAGCTTGAACATCTGTTGCAGCTACCTGAGACACAAGAGGATGTGTCAGTTTACCATACTAGTAATGTCATATTTCCCACATGTTAAATCCCCATGTATTTTCGCTCGCCTCATCATCAACCAAGTGGATTATCCGCCCTCAGGCGGATGTTACGGCTACATTTTCCCCAGATGGGAGTCCCTGCCTGGCTGTTCATCTTGAAGACTATGCCTTTCCGACGGTGAGTTTACGCTTTTTTGCCAAAATCATCCCCTGAATGGGATCCCTGGATCAACTAAATATACTATAATCCTTCTCATAGGGAGACCATCTGCTCTTTGAGGATTGAGAATGCTATTGCTGCCTCCAGGTATAGGATTGTCCGTTGTGACTATGATAGTCCGACTCGCCTGTTTGCTCGCTAAGAAAAAGGTCCTCATACTCTCTTCTTTGCTTAGGGAGAGGCAACCCTGTAACGCCCCAAAATTAAGCTACTTATTAATCAAAGAGATTAACTACGTAATGAGACATTAAGAATCTAAATCATTTACTTAAACAAAAAATTAGAAATCTGGTACGAAACATAACCCAAAAACTAAATGCATCAAATAATTGTAAATGAATATCTTTCATGTGATATAAATAAAATAATGCATTTGTGTTTTACAAATATACAGATAATAACTGACTCATAAAACATTACTAGATCGCTAAAGCTTTAAGCTACGAATTCGGATTTATGCACGTGCACATCTCTTCTGTTAACTGAAAACTGAAGAGTTTATTTCGCAGAAGGCTATTCATGTTATTATATTTGAATTTCTTAAGTAACCTGGGGGAATTTCGATTTATCAAAGGAATAAAACTAAACCTAAAGAAGAGTAGATAGTTGGAAGTAATCAATAAGATGAACATATTGGTCAAAGATTCATTTTCATTCACAAACATGTATCTGAGATAATAACTAGAATTGATATTTAATCTCAACTTTTTCAAAATCTCTCGGATACCTTTATCGCAAGAATATCCCGCTAATTTTCTGATTTCATCACACTTACATAAAACGACGCGAACTTGAATTCTATCTAAAAAACAACATAACGTAGAAAGTGCACTAATCAAGTTTAATTCCCTAGATCAATTAAGTTTTATGAAATTAGGTTAATCAAGGCAATCAGACGTGTAAAAGCACTAATTCGATTTAACAAAGGTTATGATTCATGAACATCAATGGAGAAACAATTTGCAATCGACTAAATCCTACAATAGAGGAACCAATTTTTGTAATTGTATCTATCGTCTTATTAAAACACATATCTATTTAAAACATGAAGCCTGATCATTTAAGTGGCCAGATCTTTTCTTAAACTCTGATATATATTCTTAATTTTCTAGGTGAATTCTGGTAGTAATTATCCACCACGCATTTTAGGGATTGAACTTGGACTATTAGTAATTTAATGTCTAGACGAAGTGAATGTCAATATAATTTTCTTTTGGTAAAGTATGAATTAGAATTTTAACTTTTTAATCTAATAACATCGCTTATGAATTAACGATCACATCATACAATTAATTTATTTTATTTTTGTCTCAAAGATAGGCATTTATTAAAGTTATTTTATTTTTGGTCCCAAAAATACGTATTTATTGAGGTTAAACGGTATGTTTTATGTGGAAACGTTGGGTTCATGGTTGCCATGACCCCTAAGGTTAGAGTCTTTGCCGAGGTCACTGGTCTTTGTTGTCCGCGACTTATTTCGGACATAAAAATCGGCACCGCGGCGAAGAATTATGTGGCGCAGTTCTAGGGTAGAAAATGTGGCGCACAATTTTATACTGGTATAAAAGAAAATACGCACTTAGGTAAACCAGACAAGTTTTTTCTTCCCCAATAAAAAGATAACAATAACTCTCAACTATTTAAACTTCAAAGAGAGATAATAGAGGCAGAACAGATATGGCGTTGGTTGAATATTTAGGGCAGAACAATGAAATCAAAACAAGAAACTTTATTTTCTCAGAATTAATTCACTGACAAATTGAGGTAAGTTAATTGTTGTTTTTGTAAGTATTGGTTTGGTTATTAATTGGGGGAATTTTCATATCCCGTTTTTTTTTATTGATAATTTGATTGCTGTGGAGAATTTGAGATTCTCTATGAACATGGAAATTCCAAATTCATGTTTATATCTTTAGATGTTCAATTTTCATGTTTGTAATTTACCTTTTTAATTATGAATTGTTGATTGTGATGAAGGTTTTTCAAATTGAGCTGGTGTGTATTAGGGTTTTGATTGTTTGTTATGTAGAGCGTTACGAATAGAATTGTTTATCGCAATGGTTAGTTTTTCTGAAACTGTTTGTCTAATTTTTCCCCTGATATTAAAATTATTGTTTTTATGTATTTTCGTCGGCCAAAGTGTATAGTATTCGTCATCCTCTTTAGGTATCCTACTCATTCAGGTTATCTGGTTTAGATTTCCTGTATTAGTATTACCACAAATGAGGATTTAGATTAGATTGATGAAAAAATTGTTTTCCTGTCACTTTGTTTTTCTTTTGTGTTAAGTCTTGCCTAATTAGTTATCTAGTAATTGTTTTTAGCATGATAAATGGTGTCTTTTTTATTTTATTTTTTTCAAGTTTGTGTCGCAAGGTATCATATTCACCTATGTGCTGATTTATTTTCTTCGTGTTTGTATACATGTTGTCACCAAGGCAAACTAGTCATGATTGGCCGCGAAAATCATACTTTTTTATGCGAATAAGTGTTGGTTTCACCATTTTCACCTAGACCATAGGGTAAATAGTTGAGAAAACCGATGGATGTTGGGAAGTGTCTGAAAATACAGAATAGTATGATTTGTCAAATTTTTTTTAAAGATTTTGTCTCTTTGTTGAGGCCTATGTGATAATATTTGAAGAGGAAAGCCCTGTGTGTTGGATCAGTTACTTCCATTATCAAGTTAACAACACAGCATATACCTATGTAATGTCAGGCAACCAAGAACTATCATCTATCAAATAGTGTGCTATAGGCTGCTCTGAGTGATATCAACATCCAGGGGTGAAAGGATGTGTACCGAATTTTGTTAACTCCCAGTATTAACTGAGAAGTAACTCATTATTCTTTTGATATCGTATTTCTTACTTGCATTTCAAGGGTGGTTCAGTATTTATGTTGCATAGATTATGGTATAGCTTGTAAATTTCTTAATGAATGTCGATGAAGCTGGAAAAATCTGTCTTTCAAGAGTTGGTTTGTAGTGATTAGGACTAGTTACTCAGTTAAGTGATTTGGTTGATGTGAAACTTGTTGTTAAAAATTATGTGCTTTATCAATAAGTAGATTCAATTTTGCATTTATGTTAATTATGGAAGGGTCATAAATTCTTTTCCATCTGATAGATATGAAGTACATGTCATCCTATATATTACATCTTCCAGATCCGTTATCGTTTTAGATAGATATGAAGTATCTAAGGATGTCGTTGAACTCCAGTTGGCAACTGCTCAACCAACAGTTTGCAACACAGATCCTGGATCTTCTTTCTGTGTCGGCGGTAAGCAGTAAATTCTTGCACTTTGTTTGAAAGCAATGGTGAAGAAAGCCATTAGCTTTATTAACCTAAGGAGGAAGTGAAGCGGTTCACTATGAATTTAGGTTGTCGAGCGACCATGAAATGCCATCTTCTTATGTAGTCCTGTTCTGAAGAAGTAATGATGCACCAGTGAAAAGAGATGTAATGATGCATGAGAAAAAAAGAATATTAGTATCAATTGCTAATATTGCTACTATGGATTCTCTAAAGTCACGTCGAGTTCCTAAATATTCCATGTCCGGCTATTTTCAAAATGCCGCACATTCTATTTAACATGTTATCCCGTGTTGCATTGAAGACTTTGTTTGCCACTGTTGTCAATAGTGCATGTTGAATTTAGTATTAACTGCTTTAGCTAAACAGAAAAGCTGGTATTGGGAGTTTGGGACTGGATTTTGCCACCAGGTGCAAAGAACTCGGACACCGCAGAATGACAACAAAAAAGAAAAGGTACGTTCATTATATTCCTTCAGCCATCAATTCCTTTTATTTATTTTGTCAATTATATGATTAGGACTTGCATTCACAATTTTCAGGATTCAGCAATATAGAAGAAACTAGACAAGCTAGATAACAACGCAAAAGACAATTAATCAAATCTTCGATTCCTCTTTCTTTCAGAAAGCCATAAAAAAGCCATTGTAGAATGAAAAAGAGACGAGAGGATGAATTGAGAATCACATTAGGTCATCCTGTACATTCAAACTTGAAGATCATCTCTTTTTTCCTTTTGCACTGTACAGTTAGGAGAATGAAACTTCATCGAACACCAGCTGTTAGGTTTTTTCCATCTCTTCTACTGGACTTATCATCGGAGACAATTTCATCCTTGCAGCTGTAAATGCCACTTGTGGGAAGAGAAGAGTTTAGAAGGTTAGCGCATCTACCACAGATAAATTGATCTGGGACGGCATCAGAGTCATGGATACCAGCACATCTTGTATGCTGCCATACTTCACACCCATCACATGCAAGCATTCCCTCACCATCATCATCAGTGGCTCCACACACACAACTCACAGTCCATTCATCAAGTCCTCTCTCCGTCCCAAAGAGATGGACAAGGTTTCCATGGCACCTCCCTTGTACTCGTATCAGGGAACTTGACTCATTTTTAAATGGATCAGTAACTGTAACTGGGCTAATAACTTCCTCAACTTTGAACCTCTGAAACATAAGATACACTTCCTGGAAAGCTTTTGCGGCCTCGGTCTTGATATCTGCTAATGTTGCATTTGAGGCCAAAAGGATCAATTCAGGTGGTGGAGCTGCGTGGTCTTTGGGGTGGTCAATAAGCTCCACCTCACATAAAACACGGACAGCAAAAGGATTCACCACGTCGATCTTCTCAGGTTTGTGATCTTTCACAAACTGTTTGCAATCGAGGAGCTTTGCTGCTGAGCTTTTTGCAATTTCACTTGTTCTTGTGGGTCTGTCACATACCGTTGTTTTGGGGTCTAACAGGGAGGCGTAAAGAAATTTCAAGTCACGTAAAAGATGGTCTTTTGTTGGGCTTTTTGCAATTTCACTTCTCATGTCCTCAGAAATATCCTGACTTGTGTTGAGCCTGCAAAAAGGAAATAAGGCTCGAAAAGTAAGATCGAGCAGTTGTTGAATTGAGAACGAGTGAAGAAAAAAGAGGTAGAGCCTGCAAAAAGGAAATAAGGCTTACCTATATTCCAAAGCATCAGTATCAGGGTTGCAACGAGAATAAACCATGCCTTCTTGAACCAATTTTCCTCCCAAATCCTTTAGGCAATAATCAAGAAGCTCTGATGATGCTATTCTGTGCAAAGCACCTTTAAGAGAGCGCCAGGAAACCCATCTGTCCCCACCAACAGCTCGAAGAACCTTGATCATGGCCTGTTCGACATGCTCACTGTCCTCTTTGGTCCATGAGGAAGAATTCCTAGGTTTCTTGTCAGTATCGGCTGGTGACTGCTGGTCAGCATTTCGGATCAGCCTCAACAAAAAGCAAAACAAGTCGCTCAGAGTTAACAGTTGAGTCTCTGACAATGATTGGTAAAAAGATACGACACTATGCAGTCGGGTTCTAGGCTTGCGCGATTCGGAGTAATATAGGGAAAGGGGTATCTTGGACAGGTTCTCTACTGATTTTTTATAAGTATCAGCTGTGAGTGCAAAGCTTCCAGCACCAAACTCATAACCCCATCCACCATACCAAGGATGCCCATTGGTAATAGCATGAAGCAGACGATACTCCAAACCGTACTTTCTTGAGACATCCATTACACTGATCTTCCTGTTTTGAATGGGAGAGAATATATAAATAAAAAAGAAATAAGTGGGGTAAGATTTTACACTACTGTTCAGGTTGAATAATAAAGCATTTTGAGCTTGAGGTTGCTTAACTCCACTCTTGACAGTAACACTAACAATTATTGTTGTGAAAGCATACAAGTGAAAAATTCCTAACCTGACTCTGAGTGTTGTACATAATCGGTCCCAGAAATTCATTATATCACATCCAGAGAGTAGCTTTGATCCTCCTTCCTTACCATTAACTCTAAGAAGGTGACCAAAACCATTTGAATGCACAACACCATGCAAGAGATGCGTTGTTGTTCCCAACTGAAGATAAACCCAGTCTTCCAGTTCATCTTTAGTCATCACATAATTACATGACTTGCACCTAGAATCGGGAAGTTGCAGTATATCACCACAGCTGGCACATGGTTTACTGTACCCATCGGTTGAACTGTATAGTCCTGACCTAATTATGAAATGGTAGCGCTTTGCACATACTGGATGTCCACTCCAACCTGAAAATATAAGCATCAAATTTATCAGTGCTGTAAAGTATTTTTACGATTAGTCATGAGTTACAATTGGGTCCACTGATTTTAGTCACGAGTCAAAGGATTGACTAAGTCAATAAGTCAGAGTACACGTGTTGCTTGTTGGAGTTCTGGTACAGATCGAATCTAAGATATGTGGAAAGATGACAAGGATAAGGTAAGGTGGCACGTCTCGTAATTAGGTATGATAATTCGGTGTTAATCCACTGGAAAACAATTTCCTAAGAACTAACGACGTTGACTATGATCACATCAAGGGTCAGATCCCGGCACCGGAGAAAAACGAAACAATGAAGGAATCGGACAAGGAATACAGTGAGTTAACTCACCAACAACTTTGCAATTATCGCAATAGACAGATCTGGATTTAGGAACATCTTCTTCAACAACATCTAAGGTTACAACAGCAGGTATTGAATCTGGATCTTCTTTCAAGTTACCGATTCGAAAGGTAATCTGCCAAACCAGTAAGTGTGGGAATAGACAAACTGGTGGAGAAATTTGAGCATAGTTTTTTAAAAACGAAAGGATATTAGATCGGAATGGACCGTCGAAGTCACCGGAAAACTCATCGGAAGCTGACGGAAAAGTCAAGAAATCTTTTAGATCTGCAGTAACTCTTCTCTTCATCCTTTTAATAGGTCTTCCATTAACAACCATGATGATGAAGAAAATCAAGCTTTAAAAAAAACAACTCAGAAATCACAGAAGAAGAAAAAAACTGTGGTTCGGATCTAGATCTGCCGGTGACCGGAAAAAAATCGTTAAAATCTTATACACAAAATAGCTTATGATACAAAACTTATTTTGAAAAAACAGATACAGATTTTGATGGTTGTAGAGGGGATAGGATTTCTATAATTTTAGGGTTTCAGATTTAGAAAAGGAAAACGAAGGAGGCGGTGGTTGTGGTTGAGGTTCTAGAAGAAAGATGTTTTGTTGCCCTAATAATTAGGGTTCCCTTCTTTTTCTTTTTACCCTTTTCTTTGTTTCCTTCTCTCACGTCTCTCAACAAAATAAAGAAGATGAAAAACAATGTATTTCTAAAAAACAAACAATTTCCTTAATGTATATTAAAATTCTATAAATAAATCAATTAATTAAGGCTGATAAACAGTAGGTCGGTTGAAGACTCAGCTCAAGAGGCATATAACAACTTGACACCTCACTAAAACCTTGAATCTTGTTTTACATGTAAATATCAACGGTCCAGAAACGAATACGCCCATCATCAGCTAGTCATACGGATCTCATGAGTCATGATCACCCCCACGGGAGAAAAAAAGCAACTGAAAGATTATTTTTATTTGGGCCTTTTTATTTTTACTATTTGTATTTTGTAGTTATCCAAAAATTACAATATTTCGTGCAGCGTAGTGGTGACGTTTCCCGGTTGTAACTCTTCAAACTAATGGGTTTTTATGAATCTGTGGTTGGATTTTCTTTTTTACGACGAAAGAAGGAAGGCGAGTCCGATTTTGTGCACAATCTCCACCGTTGATTTAATCTAGGGAGTTATGTAACGAAGGTCGTAATTCCAAACATGAAGGATAATGGGCCCAACAGTTCACTAATCAACCAATCAAAAAAACATGTCAAATATACACTCTTTAGAGGAGTGAGCACATAATTGAACTCAAAGAAGGCTACATTAGAAAAGACTAATTAATTACGCTGTTACATCATTGTTGGATCCATTGTGGCAAATGATTATAGCGCGTTTGGATTACACTTACGAGCTATTTTTTGACTTCTGTAAGTCAAAAAACAAAAAATCAGTTTGGATATAAAGTTTTAAAACGACTTCTAGAAACAAAAAGAAAATAACTTTTTACGAAGCAAAATATGTTTTCTTCTGATTATAGCGCGTTTGGATGCACACTTAGAAATTATTTTTTGACTTCTGAAAGTCAGAAAGTAAGAAATCAGTTTGGACATAAAATTTTAAAACGACTTCTGAAAACAAAAAAAGTTAAGTTATAGAATCTTATTATCAGAACTGCAAATGGCCTAAAAAGTACTATTCCCTTTTTTCTAAGTTTATGGGAACCTCGTCGTTTTGGATGGGTTTTAAGGCTGACTAAAATACAAAAAATAGTCGTAAATGACGTAAAAGGGTAACGAAGGGTAACGATAATTAATTATGCTTAGTGTTTTTATTAATTAACCAATCTTATTTTTCTGATGTATACGAAGGAGAATGGTGATTTTGATTAACTTTCTTGAAAACCTTGGAAAAAATATGACGAAACATATTCTTAAAATATTCAGGAGAATCTTATGTTTAACTTCCAATATCAAATCCGTTAAAAATCGAGGAAAAAATCTGGGGTTTTTTGCGGTTACTGCTGGGATAAAACATCGACCCGATCGTGAGTTCGATTTACAGTTTGGAGTTTGAGATCTCCAAGCCATAAATAAAGAATTATGGTTGGTAATTGATAAGATCCCAGCCGTAATGGAGCTTAATGGATGAGAAGTGAAGAACTTCTGGTCGTAATTGAGGCCAGAATTACCTGAGTATGTATTGCGGCTGGGTTAACAGATTTAAAAGGCAAATTTTCATTTGTAATTGAATATGTAGATTCAGATGTTTAGAGTTTCGACATGTACATACTATGATCGAAAGATAAAAATATTTTCATTAATTAAACCATATTACAACACATTATATACTTACTAGATCCGCATTACAAATTTGGATTTAATAACATCCTCTACGATATATTAAGAAGTCTTTGATAATAACGAAATGAGCTCCGTGTTCCATTTTTCCATTCCTTTCTAGCTTGAGCTACGACTTCAACATTACTTTCACCTCTAAGTCGAAGTTGCTTGCATAAATAAAGTAAAGCTATATATTCTTCAATTTTTTTGAGTAAGTCTCCAAACCAAAGATACAATTCAATTACATCACGGTTATTAAGATTACATGTTTCACTACACAAAATGTCAAAATCTTTCTCCAATAACTAACACTCATGCACTAACCACCTTGCCTTCGTTCTTCTCCCCTATTTGGATAACATGATACAAAATTTTGCAGGGAGACAAGTCTTCATCCGAAGTAAAGTTGGGTTATCCATTTTTGAGAATATTGCATTGAGATTATAGGGGTTTTGGAGGAGATTATTGACGTAGAAGGTACGATTTTGATTTGGGATGTGTGGTTATATGGAGGTGGACTTATTTCAAATATAAATAAGTGGTTGAACGGCTATATTCTTCTTCAATGGTTTGTAAATTAGTGTTCTAACGGATCTTTTTTCAAAATTCAAAAAATTGCCGATAGGATGTTCTATAAAAAAAAATCTGATACTTATGGTTGGGAAATGGATATCCGTAAGAAAATATGAACCTGTTGGTTTTGGCAATTTTAGAATCACAGTTAGGAATCCAAACCGTAAAACATAGTTCTGACTTTATGTCAGATTTACGGCTCGGAATCCTAATCGTAAAAAGGTTACACGACCAATACAACTAACCGTGTTGGAGATTCAATTTTTTTGGGGGGTTTACTGAAAAAGTAACAACTAGGTGATTCCTAACCGTAAAGGTAACTAAGGATGAGAAACCTAACCGTAAAATGTGTTATAGTTAGAATTTCCCCATCGAAATATTGAGACAATTTTTTAGATAACCACATAGCCAATTACGGGTAGGATAACTAACCGTACGTATAACGCATGCACAGTTGGATAACCCAACTGTTTTTGTATCTATGGCTAGAAAATCCAGCCGAGATGGTCGGTTTGTTTTTTTGCTAAGTATCTATAAGCGGTTATGGATAAGTTATGTGAACAATTGACCTAGCCGTAACCACCCATGAATTTCCATAACGTTGATTTTTAATCATTTTACTTAGATTTAGACATATGAAAATATTAAAAATTCATTAATATAGGCTCATATACGCTAAGTTAATAATTGAAAAGAAATTGCAATATATCCTTCCATATTCATTACCAACTACCAAACTACTAATAGTCAAAGTATTAGACAATAAAAATTCAGCAAAATATCCACCACATCTCCTTAATTCACTCATCAAAATCCTCATCAGATCCCGATGCGTCATCTGAATTATCAACCTCTTCCCCAACATCTTCCGCAACCTGTTCTACAACTTGAATTTTACCACCTCTACCACGTCCACCTCAACCAAAACCACTTTAATTTTTACCACCTTTTCCACAGCTACTTTGACCTTTACCACCTGGATCATGTCCACTTTGACCTCCACCACTTACCCATTTTTCTTGCCTTTGCACGATGACATTTGATTTAACATGCTCATCAGAGGGAGTATCTAAGTCATCCGAGTCCTCGCTAGATGAGGAAGACCTACCCCTCTTGGTACCCCTTGGTTGGTCATATTCTTAAACATATAAACCTCGTTTGTTAGGTTGTGGTAAACCCTTAACTCGATTCTGGAGTACTCTTTGTCAGCCATTGTTAACATCAATTGCATCAACGTTGTAGCTCATGTTCTTGACCAACCACTTAACTCGTTCAACCTATTTTTATATCAAATACATGAACTCTAATTATTTCTTATATAATTTTTAAAAAACATACAAAACATCAAATTAATAGTGTACGTACCATCATTTCATATTTGTTCATCATTCTTCGAACTTGATCCCACTGTTCGGTGTTTCCTCGCTTTTGCATCCATATTTTCCACATAAGGATGACACCACTCTTGATACCATTCCATGTGACCCGCATCCACATCGGAAGTACCATGAAAAGCTTGAAGTCCTATTCTACTCATTTGTTTTACTTCTTCAGAGCGAACACTCCCATGATCGATCGTCGGTAATGGTTCATAGGTCAATTTGACATCCTTTTCGATAAAAAGGAAGTTTTGTATGCTCAGTTTAAAATTAGTGTTTTAAGGTACTATTTTCTGGACAATACCAATTGTGAGAGCATTTTACGAGGATCTAAAATGGCGAATCCAGTTGGGTTAAACAAAGGTCCAAAGTAAGTCGGCGTATCATAAAATTCTCTAAAGCTACTTCATCTTCTCCATTTTCATCAAGTCTCAAATATGAATCAAAAACAATATCCTTGATTGTCAAAGCGTCTAACGTTTACCTCATGTCGACCATTTCTCTCTCTTTACCTTTGTACTGGGTCTGTCCAAAGGGATATCTTCCTCCCTTAGGTTTCTCTAAAGGTCACTTTTTATCTAGAGAAGACCTCAAGCTTTAAAATAATCGTAAGCGCATGACTCCGGAAAAAAGAATTATGAATAAGATATTATACACACAACTAAAAAAAATTTGAATATAGAAACTATATAACCTAGAGAAGACCAACATTCCCGAAAATTTGTGATTCGTCCCACCTAGAAGCTTTGCAAAGACAGTCCATCAAGTAAGAAAGGATGAGGGTGCCCCACAAGTACTTGGGTACCTCAAGACTGAAAGTCTTCAACAACTGTAAATAACAAGTATTAACCTTATTTCCTGAGAAATCGGGAAAAAAGATGGTCCCAAGAGCATGCAACGAGTAAGCTATAATTGTATTTTTATCTCTTGCTTCTTTCATAACCACTTTTCCATTTCTATCCTTGGCATCCAAATCCCCAAACTTTTCCCTCAAACGAACCAAGTTAGTCTTCCTTGCAGTTCGGGGAAATTTTCCATCATCTGTTAGATCCTTATCTTTTAGTGGCTTGGCTACGACACTAATCTCAAACTATTCTTGTGCTTCAACTTCGCCCCACCCAAGACAATATTTTTCCAAGGCATAAAGAGCTTAAAAAGGAATTTGGTTGTCGAAACCGTCAAATACAGTTTTTCCATCCAAGGCAAGACATGTTATTTGGTGAGCATCATCCAGAGTGATAGTTGTTAGAGCACTGCTCGGTCGAACTCGCAAGCGTTGCTATCTCAAGCTTGTTGTCAAGTTTAGTTGCCAAAACTATAAGTCTTGATTTCTAGTCTACTTATAGCTAAGTCTCGGACTAGGATAGAAAGTGAAGTTGAGCTCAAAGACTCCATGGAGATCATCATACAAAAACGAAGAACTACTCAAGGAACTGGTGGAACTTCATCGACTAAAAGTTATCTGGAGAGTTGAACTTATCCATCACTCAAAAGTATATCTACTCTATCTCCTATCTTGAGACAAAAGTCGTATTGTTATATAGACTTTGATTATACACATTTGTTATTTCGAGCCGAGTTTATCTCGCTTATCTATTTCTCGAATTATGTGTTGGTAAGCTTTCGCTTTGGCAAAGTTCATCTTTACTAATGACGAAAGTCATTTAAGTTTCAATTACTTGAAAATTGCTTTGACGAAAAATGGTTTGTGAATAACAACTATATAACGTCCTCTAAGAATGTTTCAATGATTGAAACGAGAGTTTAGATTATATATCCATGGTTGGATATAAACATTGTGTGGTAACTCATACGTGTGTAAGTCCTTATTCCTTGAACCAAAGTATGCGTACTTTGATGCTCAGGAAAACCGGAACTAAAGTCCGCGTACCAGTACGCGCACTGTCGGAAGTTCACATCCCGTGAATTTTTGCTGGAGTTTGTGAACTGAAAACAAACTTAGTCTGGGTACTTAAGTCCGCATACCAGTATGCGTACTTAAGTTGGTTATTTTCTAAAAACGACTATTCGTGAACTTAAACTTATATAAACTAAGGAATGCAAGTTTGAAAACCGTGGCTATAAATTTCATGAATCGATTTGAATTAATCAAATCGATTTTGCTTCGATTGTGTCTTGTATACTTCTATAAGATCTAAGCAATTGAACAACTCTATAACTAGTTCATTTGAGTCATCTGAACTAGTTATGGTAAAGAAGAATATGGTTGATATGAAAGTGCTCATATGGCTAACCATTTGGTTAACTACCGTTGAACCAACTAAGTGTACATGTTTGGGTACGGTTACACAAACCAAAATAAACGTGCATTTCATGTGTGTAACAAGCTAAGTTTCGATCTAACAGTTGAAAGATATTAGCTTGAATCTAATCAGGTTTTCATCTAATAGTGAATATTGAATGCTTTGTTACTAAGCTAACATTGTTTGCAAACCCTGATTTGAAAGGCTATATAAAGAAGAACTCTAGCAACTGGGAAACCTAATCCCCACACCTCCTGTGTGATACTAGTTGTATTATCTAGAGTCGATTCTCCTTTAACCTTAGCCTGGAATCACAAATGATGATACGAAGATGTTTGTGACTTCGTTTAATCTTGCCTATCGGAGAAATCAATCTCAATCAAATCTTACGATTGTACTTAGTACGATAGAAACAACAAGATCATATCACGCAACTACAAAGAAAATAGTTGGGTCTGGCTTCACAATCCCAATGAAGTCTTCAAGTCGTTAATTGTGAGGTGATTGATAATTCTAGGTTGTTCTCCGGGAATATAAGTCCGAGTTATCAATTGGTTCCTGTTCACCTTGATTTATCAAAAGACGGAACAAAAACTTGTAGGTATTTATGTGGGAAACTGATTTATCTATTACCATAGACCTTTCTAGTGTGATATAGATTTGTTTATTAAAGTCTTCGACTTTGGGTCGTATCAACTCTTAGTTGTGGGTGAGATCATCTAAGCGAATCAAGTACGTAGTATCCTGTTGGGATTAGAGACGTAAGGAGCGCAACTGTACCTTGGATCAGTGTGAGATTGATTGGGGTTCAACTACAGTCCAGACCGAAGTTAGTTTGTAGTAGGATAGTGTCTGTAGCGGCTTAATACAGTGTATGTTTAATCTGGACTAGGTCCCCGGGTTTTTTATGCATTTGCGGTTTCCTCGTTAACAAAACTTCTGGTGCCCGTGTTATTTCTTTTCCGCGTTATATTTTGTTATATAATTGAAATATCACAAGTTGCGCGTTGAATCGATCAATTGGGAAATCCAACCTTTGGTTGTTGATTGAAATTTCTTGATCCTTGAACATTGGTCTTTGGTACCGTTCAAGTGATTTCTCTTGTATTCGATTAGACTCGCAGATTTTTATTTGCTTGAGTAAGTATTGAATTGAGAAAGTGAGATATAACTCTTTGATATACTTTCATTAAGATTGAGTCTGACTGTCTAGTTGATTCTCTTAAAAGTATATTGGAGTTAGTCCATACAGATTGCTAAGCGAAATATCGGGTGTGGTTGTTAGACTCCCGCTTTTTCAATAGTCATCTCGCCGAATGGGAGTTGAAAAGTCATGGTTTCGAGCCGGAATCATTCCCTAAACCCGAAAACAGTAACAACATCATAAGTCCCTTGTGAACACTCAATTTTAGGCCATAACCTCGAGGGTTTTACCACCACAACCATATCTTTGTGCTCTCTATCCAACGGACAAAACTTTCCTTATTGGTGCTTCAATTTCGGCAGTGCTTTATCGGGATCCTATACAAATCATACATATTGTTGTTATAATAAAACAATCCATAACTAAATTAAGAAAATAACACATACACAATCTTAGAATTATACTTATTACCTTTGCGGCACAAACTCTCGTAGCCCATGAACTTTCATAACTAAACAAGACGCATCATCTCTTAGGTATCTCATTGTTCTTTGAAGACAACAACTGCATAGCATCAATGACTTGCCTTGTTGTAGTCTTTGGCATATACTTCTTCTTCTCCGTCTTCTCCCCCACCATGGATTTACCCTTATCAATAGCAGCAACACTTGTTTCAGCCATTTATTCTTCTTAAATCTCTACATTTGGTTGTTGAGTAACTACGATTGCAGGTTCAGATGTTTCTTCTTGGGTAGCGCTACCAATGGCAGTTCTACCCGGGTTCCTTTTATCTGTATCGAATGGTTTTTCGTGAAGAGGAGTCGTAGTCGTGGTATTAAAAAGTGTTACTTTTTGTGTTCTCTTCTTTTTCTTTTTCTTTTTCATTTGATATGTTCAATAGATGCATTTAACAAAGTTAGTACAGAAAACAGTGTTCAAATATTTACAAACAAGATAAGAATGTTACAATTACGGTCGGGAAATTATTACTCGACCAAGCCGTAACAACACATTCAGCTGGAATATTTTAAATTACAAGTCGTAAAGAGACCTATGCATGAGAATTTTAACACGATCCAGTCGTAACACCTCTTACGGCTACGACTAAAGTGTTGCAGCTTGGTTATTTACTATCAAGGTTAGGAATATCTAGACGTAAACCCGACCCCTGAATATTTTTTCAAATATAGGACTAAAACGAATGGGAAAACCTCGGCGTATAAAATCATTAACGTTTGTAACAAATTATGGATGGTAGTTACTTGTTTCCCAATCGATATCTGAAAAAGCGGGGGTCTAACAACCACACCCAATATTTCACTTAGAAATCTGTATGGACTAACTCCAATATACTTTCAAGAGAATCAACTAGACAGTCAGACTCAATCTTAAGAAAAGTATATCAAAGAGTTATATCTCAATTTCTCAATTCAATCTGCAATCGAACAAATAGGAATTTGCGATCCCGATTGAATATAAGAAATAACTTGGACGGTATCAAATACCAATATCCAATTGTCAATAAATTTAATCAAACACCAAAGATTGGATTCACAAATGATTGAACTTACGCACAACCTGTGATATTTCAATTATAGAAACAAATATAATGCGGAAAAGAAATAACACAGACACCAGAAGTTTTGTTAACGAGGAAACTGCAAATACAAAAAAAAAACATGGGACCTAGTCCATATTTGAACCCCACATTGTATTAAGCCGCTACATACACTAGCCTACTCCAGGTTAACTTCAGACTGGAATGTAGTAGAGCCCTAACCAATCTCACACTGATCAAGGTACAGTTGCGCTCCTTACGCCTCTGAATCCTAGCAAGAGTTTACGCACTTGATTCCCTTAGATGATCTCACCCACAACTAAGAGTTGCTGCGACCCAAAGTCGAAGACTTGATAAACCAATTTGTCTCACACAGAAAAGTCAATTGAATAGATAAATCTGTCTCCCACGGATAAACCTATGAGTTTTATTCCGTCTTTTGATAAATCAAGGTGAACAGGAACCAATTGATATACCGGACTTATATTCCCGAAGAACATCCTAGAAATATTAATCACCTCATAATAATCTTAATCGTATGGTAGCGAAACAAGATATTGTGGAATCACAAACAATGAGACGAAGATGTTTGTGACTATTTTTTATCTTGCCTATTGGAGAATAAATCTCGAGCAAATATTAGAGAAGATAATAGTCAATCATGATATAGAACAGCAAGATCAGAACACGCAACTACAAAGGAAATAGTTGGGTCTGGCTTCACAATCCCAATGAAGTCTTCAAGTCGTTAACCTACAGGGTTTTGGAAAAACCTAAGGTTAAAGGAGAATCGACTCTAGTCGCAACTAATATCACACAGGAGGTGTGGGGATTAGGTTTCCCAGTTGCTAGAGTTCTTCTTTATATAGTATTCAAATCAGAGTTTGCAATCATTGTTACCTTGGTAACAAAGCATTCAATATTCATTGTTAGATGAAAACCTGATTAGACACATGCTAATATCTTTCAACTGTTAGATCGAACTTAGCTTGTTGCACACAAATGAAAAGTGACTTCATTTAGTTATGAGTAACCATACCTAAACGAGTACACCTTTGTTGGCTTAAAAATAGTTAACCGAAGTTAGCCATATGAACACTTTCATATCAATCTCATTCATCTTAACCATAACTAGTTCAAATGACATAAATGAAACTAGTTCTAGAGTTGTTCAATTTTTTATATTCTCATAGAAGTATACAAGACATGATTGAAGCAAAATCGATTTTGATTCACTCGAATCAAGTCATGAATATTGTAGCCATGGTTTGCAAAAGATTGTATTCCTTATTATATAATTGTATTAGTTCATGATCAAACCGAATTTAGAACATAATCCACTCAAGTATGCAAACGGGTACGCAAACCTTAGTGGATGGACTAAGTTTGGGTTCGCCAGTATTTGAATGGATATGCATACGACCAAACTTATTAAAGTCCCGGAACTTGAAACTCATGCCAGTACGCGTACCGGTATGCGTACTTAGTTCCCGGACCTCTACTAAACCAATCAGTACGCTTATGGGTATGCATACCATGGTTCCCGGACTTGGATCACACATATGCAAGTACGCATATTGTGCTTATATCCAATTGTTTTAGACTCTCATTTCAACCAATGAAACATTCTCGAAAGACGACAATAGCTGTTTCACACAAACTATTAGCTTCAAAGCAATTTTCAAGTGATCGAATGATCAATACGAAACATTCTGAGTCTACATCAAATCATTGTCTCACATAAATCATGTAAGACGTTACCAGGCGATTTTCACATGATCATCTTTTGACTTTCGTCAAGAATATACGATGAACTTGGTTAAAGCGAAAGCTTACCAACACATATTTCGATAAATATGTAAGTGAGTTAAACTCAGCTCGAAATATCAAATGTGCATAATTGAAGTCTATATATCTATACGACTTTTGTCTCAAATAGGAGATAGAGAAGATAGACTTTTGAGTGATGAAGTTCCACAAGCTCCCCTTAGTAATTCTTTGTTTTCAATCGATGGACGCCGTGAAGTCTAATGCTCAACTACACTTTCTATCCTAATCTGAGACTTAGCTATAAGTAGAATATTAATCAAGACTTATAGTTTTGGCAACTAAACTTGACAAACAAGCTTGAGATAGAAACGCTTGTGAGTTCGACCGAGCAGTGCTCTAACAATCTCCCCCTTTGTCAATTTTAGTGACAAAACTATCAATACATATGGAATACACTTTGTAGCTTCTCATCCAAATGATTGATTTCCTTGGTTCCTCAACATTACTCGAAATCTTCTTCACTTCAAAGTACTCCAGTGATTGTGACCGTGTTCAACTCAGCATCATAGTTGTTGAAGATCCATAGCTATAACAATGAGAAAAAAGTTGCTCTCAATCCTTGTTATACAATGTCATACTATTATTACACATCATCAAAGTCCAATTGTATCACAACTTTGACAACAATACTATGGTGATAGGCATCACTCCCCCTTAGTCAATACTTCATCTCTCATGAAAACCACTCCCTCTTACATAATGATTCGTAAACCATGTGTATTTGTAGTGTGAACTATGTTAGAGCACTGCTCGGTCGAACTCGCATGCGTTGATATCTCAAGCATGTTTGTCAATGTTAGTGATTAAAACTATAAGTCCTGATTTCTATCCTATTTATAGATGTCTCGGACTAGGACATAAATTGTGTAGTTGAGCTTAGACTTCACGGGAGTTTATCACTTGAAGACGAAGAACTACTAAGGAGAGCTTGTGGAACTTCATCGAAAAAAGGTATGTGGAGACTTCAACTCATGTATCACTTGGAAAGTATATTTCTAATTTATCTCCTATATTGAGACATAAGTCGTATTATGATATAGTTTTCTATATACACATTTAAGATTTCGAGCTGAGTATATCTCGCTTACATATTTCTCGAAATATGTGTTGGTAAGCTTTTCGCTTCAACCAAGTTCATCTTATATCATGAAAAAATTATCGAGTAACATCTTACATGGTTTGTGTGATACAATCATTTGGTGTAAGTCTTGGAATGTTTCGATAATGATTATTTCAATATCTTGAAAATTGCTTTGATGCTAAAGTGTGTGAAAACGGTTATTGCCATTATTGAAGAATGTTTCAAGGATTGAAATAAAGAGTTTAGAATCGTGTAACCTTCTTTGGATATAAACATAGTGTGTTCGCACATTGGTGTATAAGTCCAAAACCGGAACCTAAAGTATGCATACATGTGTGTATACAAAATGGTTGAAGGAGACTGGATAAGTATGCGTACCCGTACGCATACTGGCGGAAGTTCACGTCCGTGAATTTCTGCTGATGTTGTAATTTCAAAACCAACTCATTCAGTTACCTAAGTACGCGTACTCGTACGTGTACTGGCGGAAAGTTCACGTCCGTGAATTTCTGCTGAGTTTGCAAAACTAATCCAAACTCAAATCCAGTTACTTAAGTACGCATACCCGTACGCATACTTAAGTGGTTACTTTCTAAAATCGGTTGTACATGAACCTAAAAATTTATCAATAAGGAATGCAATCTTTACAAACCGTGGCTATAATGTTCATGTATAGATTCGAGTGCATCAAACCGATTTTGCTTTAATTGTGTTCTTGTATAAATCCATGAGAACATATCAATTGAACAACTCTTTAACTAGTTTCATTTGAGTCATTTGAACTAGTTATGGTTAAGATGAATATGGTTGATATGAGAGTAATCATATGGCTAACCTCGGTTAATTATTTATGAACCAACATGGTGTAAACGTTTGGGTACAGTTACATAAACCTAAATGAGGGTACCTTTCATTTGTGTGTGACAAGCTAAGTTCGATCTAATGGTTGAAAGATATTAGCTTGGTTGAGTTAGGTTTTTTATCTAACGGTGAATATATAATGCTTTGTTACCAAGGTAACTTGGATTGCAAACCCTGATTTGAAAACTATATAAAGGAGATCTATAGCAACTGGGAAACCCAATACCCACACCTCCTATGTGTTACTAGTCATAACTAGAGTCGATTCTCCTTTAACCTCAGGTTTCTTCTCGAGACCCTGTAGGTTAACGATTTGAAGACTTCATTGGAATTGTGAAGCCAGAGCCAACTATTCTCTTTGTAGTTGTGTGATCTTATCTTGCTGATTTTATCGTGATTGAGTGCAATTGTAAAATTGCCTTGAGATTTATATCTCCGATAGGCAAAATAGAATGTAGTCACAAACACCTTCGTCTCATCGTTTGTGATTCCACAATAACTTGTTTCGCTAGTCGATTAAGTTTATTGTGAGGTGATTGATAATACTAGGATGTTCTTCGGGAATATGAGTCCGGTTTATCAATTGGTTCCTGTTCACCTTGATTTATCAAAAGACGGAACAAAAACTCTTAGGTATTTTTGTGGGAGACAGATTTATTCAATCCTATAGACTTTTCTGTGTGAGGAAGATTTGTTTATCAATTCTTCGACTTTGGGTCGTAGCAACTCTTAGTTGTGGATGAGGTCAGCTAAGGGAATCAAGTGCGTAGTATCCAGCTGGGATCAGAGACGTAAGGAGCGCAACTGTACCTTGAATCAGTGTGAGATTGATTAGGGTTCAACTACAGTCCAGTCCGAAGTTAATTGGTAGTAGGATAGTGTCTGTAGTGGCTTAATACAATGTGGTGTTCAAACTGGACTAGGTCCCGGGGTTTTTCTGCATTTGCGGTTTCCTCATTAACAACATTATGGTGTCTGTGTTATTTCTTTTCCACATTATATTTTGTTATATAATTGAAATATCACAAGTTGTGCGTTAAGATCAATCAATTAGAATATCCAACCTTTGGTTGTTGATTTACATTGATTGGCACTTGAACATTGGTCTTTGGTACCGTTCAAGTAATTCCTCTTATATTCAATCGGGCTCGCAGATTTTTATTTGCTGATTGTGAATTGAATTAAGAGTTAAAGATATTAAACTCTTTGATATACTTTATTTTAGATTGAGTCTGACTGTCTAGGTAATTCTCTAGAAAGTGTGTTGGAGTAAGTCCACTCATATTGCCAAACGAATTGTTGGGTGTGGTTGTTAGACCCCCGCATTTTCAATTGGTATCAGAGCAGGCAAACACGTTAAAGACCTTACAAGTTTGTGTTTGTAGCGATCTGAGGATGGACGATAATGTCTCTGATAAACGCATTGCCAGAAATAAAAGTTTTGTTTCCTTGAAGTCTATTAAAGAGAAAGATTTGTCAATCTCGAATATAGAACAACCTTGTGTTCAAAGGAAACAGACTTACATTGACAAGTATTTCCCTGACCACCTTACCGACGAGTCTGACTCTGAAGTTGAAAGGGATGAAGCCAGAGAGAGTAAAGTGATTCTAAAACTTGTTAGAATCCAGGATGATAATGTCATCCGGTTGAAACACAAAGTCAATGTCCTTGTTGGTATGATATGTGAGCGTGACTCTCGTTTAAAGATTCTTCAAGAAGAAAATCTCAAAAAGGATGCTTTGAAAATTGAACATCTCTTAAGTAAATTCTCATTTCAAGAGTGTTCAAAAGAGTTCGCCATACCAACTGCTTCTGATTTAACTGAAAAAATTACTGGTTCAGAAGCAAAACCGAAAACCCTTTCTGTTGAAAAAGATGTGCATTTATTTTCTTCTAATCAAGGGAAACCCACATCACATGGGAAGAAAGAATTTTACCGACAATGGTGTTAAGACTGTTCTGCGTAATCACTCAGGTGATCAGTAAATGTGTATTTTTTGTGATTCAAAAGTGTCGTGTTAACAAAAGAGGCATTCTAGGTTGAATGACAATTCTATTATTCGTCTTCAACCCACCTTAGATTTAATTCTCAAAGGTGTAACTGACATTCGAATATCTAAACCTATTGGTTTTAGTACTCACCCTGTGTACCCCACCAGGAAAGTTAGTTCAATATGTTCCTCAAATATTCAAACACATAACAGTCTTCATAATCCATATCGACGAAGAAGAACTCATTCTTCAATTAAGAAGGGAGATTATGTTGTTCATGATGTGAAAAGGGTACCAGAAGAAGGAAGCAATGGAAAAATGGAAGCCAACCTAAAAAGGATAATTAAAGGATATAAATATATCATCAACAGGCTGACAAGTCCCTCTGTAAATTATTCGGGTAAGAATCAACATTATGCGTCATTTTTTGGTGATAGTAAATTTTATGATACTTTTTACATCATAATAGTTTTCCTCCAAAGATCAGGAAAAAGAGGTTTAACCAGAAACAACATCCATTTGATGACCTCAAGGCTCATACTTGTGCTAATTAATCACAAGGTTGAATTCTCACTCTCAATAAAAAAAATTCTGACTGAGTGAGATATTTTTCAGGTATACTTGATGGCAAAATGTGTTTCTGAATCTCCAACTATCTTCTTATCGTTCTTAAATGGTTTATCAATTACAAACACTTTTTGTTGCATGAGTATTTTTTTTGTTCTTGTTCTTGTTTTGGTTTTACTTCTTCCAAAAAGGGGTGTCAAACTGCTTTCTCTAAATTTTTCTCTTGTGAGAAAAAATTTATTTTAGAGCTGAGTTTTTTTACTCTTCAAGCAAATATGTGTTATATCTTCTTTGCAACCATCTGGTATAAGGGTAAGTCTATGTACGTGCATGTATCTCTTTTCACACAGGCACAAACCAAACTTGGAAACCCTAAACTTTGGTTCTTGTGTAACCTATAGATACCAAATCTTTTATAGAGTACGTATACTTTTGTTGTGCTCTTCTAAGGATGGGTCTACTCCAAGTTCTTGGGTTTTTCCAGCCGATTCAATTGATGATTCAGTTTATTTTGAGTTTGTTTTGAAGAAGAAGAGAACCCTTGTTAAGTACGACGAACTCCAATCTCGTGCCTCATGCTATTATGCGTTTTCTCATCAATATCGAGAAAATGCTGAGATGGTCTTTGTTCAAGTAGTTCATGGTTTTCTCACTGATCTTGGGAAGACTTAACTGAAGCTCGAGAACTCTGTAAAAAATCTTAACTTGTTACGAACTGAGTTGAAAAGGGTTGATTCTGACCTTGTTCTCACGAAGACATAAGTTAAGGATCTTCTCAATGAGGATATCTTCCCCGAAGATGCAGTTGATACAGTTAGTCACAAGTTTGAAGATCTTGGTACCAGTGAAGCTTGCGTAAATGAACTCTGATTATGGCTTGTGATTACTCTTTGTTTCTGAGTTTGTTTTGGTTTATTCTGTCTAGTAAATCGTCTTGTAAGAATTTTATTCTTGTTTTGTTTAGAAGAATAACTAGGGTTTGGAATAGCCATTATTGTGAGTACACATAGCTATGTCCAACGATTTTCATCTTCAATGTTTTTTAGATTTATTTATTTAAATTCTAAAGTTTTTTGGAAGATGTTTTTGCAATTTTAATCTTTATGATTTTATATATTACAAATTGTTATGGGATATATTGTTTACGTCAGTGAACCTGTGACTGTCCCATATTTGTTCAAAAGTTATCTCTATTATGTTGGTATGAAAGTATTGTTAGAAAATAGAATGAACTTTTGACATTACAAAAGTTAAAGCCTTTTATGTCATTATTTTGATGGAAGGAAGGATAAAGCTTTTGTATACAAGGATTAAGTCTATTACATGTCATTGTGCAAATAATGATGAAAAAATAGAATGAATCCTTGTCTATTCCGCAGTATTGGTCAATCTCCGATCCACATTTCTGTGCATATATTGTGTTGCTCCATAATTTTTCTTATGTTTGAGCATGACCAATTGAATTGATCATTCTCTTGTGTTCAGTTTCGTTGTTGCTCCGTAAGTTCTCTTATGACGAGCATGACCAATTGAATTGATCACTTTCTCGTGGTTAATTTAGTTATGTAAATCCGATTGAATTAATCATGGGTTTTCCTGTAGTTAATTTAGTTGTGCATTTCGATTGAATTAATCATGGATTCTTTTGTGGTTAATTCAATTTAATACTTTGGATTCAAATTCATGTTTTCATGTGATTTGGTTATGTCCAAAGAAATCATTATTTTCTTGTGAAAGCAAGGTCGCCTTTGTTGTTCTTTCGGGAATGACATTTCATGGGGGAGAGTTATTTTTGAACTTGTGCTTAACTGTTAAATCTTTATGGGGAGTGCGGCTATGGAATATTATATGGGTTAACTTGTATCTTTATAAACTCCTTGATGAATGCATTTAGCTTCGGCTTTATGATGGCATCTAAATAAGTTGATATGGTATTATTTTTGGGTCATGATGTATCTCTATGAAAATTTCATGAGGATCCCACTAGTTTTCGTACCTTTACCAATTTATATTGACAAAAAGGGGGAGAATTAATGTGTAGTGTTATACTACAAATACATATAGTTTACGGATCATTATGTAAGGGGGAGTGGTTTTCATGTTGAGATGAAGTATTGACAAAAGGGGAATGATACATATCACCATAGTGTTATTTTCAAAGTTGTGATACAATTGAACTTTGATGTTGTATAATAATATTATGACACTGTATAACAATGATTGAGAGCATTTTTTTTCTCATTGTTATCTCTACGGATCATCAACTAACGATGGTGCTAAACTTACAACCTTTGGAATCTTAGAGTATTCAGAAGTGACAAAGATTTCAAGTCATGTTAAAGATGCCAAGGAGATCAAGCATTTGGATGAGAATCTACAATTTTTATTTATTTTTTAATCCATATATATCGATAGTTTCGTCACTAAAATTGACAAAGGGGGAGATTGTTATAGCACTGCTCTGTCTAACTCGCATGCGTTGCTATCTCAAGCATATTGTCAATGTTAGTGACCAAAACTATAAGTCTTGATTTATAGCCTATTTATAGATGTCTGGGACTAGGACATAGTTTGTGTAGTTGAGCTTAGACTTCACGACGTTTATCACTTGAAGACGAATAACTACTAAGGAAAGCTTGTGGAACTTCATAGACCAAAGGTATGTGGAGACTTAAACTCATCCATCACTTGGAAAGTCTATTTCTACTTTATGTCCTATATTGAGACATAAGTCGTATTACGATATAGTTTTCTATATACACATTTGAGATTTCGAGTTGAGTATATCTCGCTTACATATTTCTCGAAATACGTGTTGGTAAGCTTTCGCTTCGACCAAGTTCATCTTATATCATGAGAAAATTGCCGAGTAACATCTTACATGGTTGTGTGATACAATCATTTGGTGTAAGACTTGGAATGTTTCAATAATGATTATTATAATATCTTGAAAATTGCTTTGATGCTAATAGTGTGTGAAAACGGTTATTTTCATTATAGAAGAATGTTTCAATGATTGAAATAAAGAGTTTAGAATCGTGTAACCTTCTTCGGATATAAGCATATTGTGTTCGCACATTAGTGTATGGGTCCAAAACCGGGAACCTAAAGTATGCATACTTTTGTGTATACAAAATGGTTGAAGGAGACTGGATAAGTATACGTACCCGTACGCATACTGGCGGAAGTTCACGTCCGTGAATTTTTGCTGACGTTGGAATTTCAAAACCAACTCATTCAGTTACCTAAGTACGCGTACCCGTACGCATACTGGCGGAAAGTTCACGTCTGTGAATTTCTGCTGAGTTTGAAAAACTAAACCAAACTCAAATCCGGTTACTTAAGTATGCATACTTAAGTGGTTACTTTCTAAAATCGGTTGTACATGAACCTAAACATTTATCAATTAGGAATGCAATCTTTGAAACCATGGCTACAATGTTCGTGTATTGATTCGAATGAATCAAACCGATTTTGCTTCAATTGTGTTCTTGTATAAATCCATGAGAATATAACAATTGAATAAATCTTTAACCAGTTTCATTTGTGTCATTTGAACTAGTATGTTAAGATGAATAAGGTTGATATGAGAGTAATCATATGGCTAACCTCGATTAACTATTTGTGAACCAACATGGTGTGCACGTTTGGGTACGGTTACATAAACCTAAACGAGGGTACATTTCATTTGTGTGTGACAAGCTAGGTTCGATCTAACGGTTGAAAGATATTAGCTTGGTTGAATCAGGTTTTTCATCTAATGGTGAATATAGAATGATTTGTTACCAAGGTAACTTGGATTGCAAACCCTGATTTGAAAACTATATAAAGGAGATCTCTAGCAACTGGGAAACCCAATACCCACACCTCATGTGTTTTACTAGTCATAACTAGAGTCGATTCTCCTTTAACCTTAGGTTTCTTCTCGAGACCCTGTAGTTTAACGATTTGAAGACTTCATTGGGATTGTGAAGCCAGACCCAACTATTCCCTTTGTAGTTGCGTGATATGATCTTGCTGATTCTATCGTGATTGAGTGCAATTGTAAAATTGGCTTGAGATTTATATCTCCGATAGGCAATAGAATGTAGTCACAAATACCTTCGTCTCATCGTTTGTGATTCCACAATAACTTGTTTCGCTAGTCGATTAAGTTTATTGTGAGGTGATTGATAATACTAGGTTGTTCTTCGGGAATATGAGTCCGGTTTATCAATCGGTTCCTGTTCACCTTGATTTATCAAAAGAATGAACAAAAAATCTTGGGTATTTTTGTGGGAGACAGATTTATTCAATCCTATAGACTTTTCTGTGTGAGACAAATTTGTTTATAAAGTCTTCGAATTTGGGTCGTAGTAACTCTTAGTTACGGGTGAGATCATCCAAGGGAATCAAGTGCGTAGTATCCTGCTGAGATCAGAGACGTGAGAAGTGCAACTGTACCTTGAATTAGTGCGAGATTGATTAGGGTTCAGCTACAGTCCAGTCCGAAGTTAATTGGTAGTAGGCTAGTGTCTGTAGTGGCTTAATACAGTGTGGTGTTCAAACTGGACTAGGTCCCGGGGTTTTTATGCATTTGTGGTTTCCTCATTAACAAAATTCTGGCGGCCGTGTTATTTCTTTTCCGCATTATATTTTGTTATATAATTGAAATATCACAGGTTGTGCGTTAAGATCAATCAATTAGAATATCCAACCTTTGGTTGTTGATTTACATTGATTGACACTTGAACATTGGTCTTTGGTACCGTTCAAGTAATTCCCCTTATATTCAATCGGGCTCGCAGATTTCTATTTGCTGATTGCTGATTGAATTAAGGGTTAGAGATATTAAACTCTTTGATATACTTTATTTTAGATTGAGTCTGACTGTCTAGTTGATTCTCTAGAAAGTGTATTGGAGTAATTCCTCTCAGATTGCCAAACGAATTGCCAAAGGTACGAAATCTAGTGGGATCCTAATGAAATTTCCATAGAGATATTTTATGACCAAAAGAGAACATATTTTTTTTTTTTTATGATTTCACATATCTGAAACTAGTGTATTCATCAAGGAGTTTATAAAGATATAAGAAAACTCCTACAATATTCCACAGCCGCACTCTCCACAAAGATTTGGTAATTAAGCACAAGTTCAATTAAGAACTCTCCCCCATAAAGACATGTAATATACCTAATCTTTGTAGACAAAAGCTCATCCTATCTTCTATCAATATTTGCATAATGACTTAATAGGCTTAACTTTTGTTGTCAAAAATTCATTCTATCTTTTATCAATATTTGCATAAATACATATGATAGACTTAACTATTGAGCAAATATGGGACAATCACAGTTCACGGACGCAAGCACACATATCCCGTAACAAGTTGCAATAAATAAAACCATAAAAATTAATACTGCAAAACCATGTTCCAAATAAACTTTAGAATTTAAATAAATAAATCTAAAAACATTGCAAGATGAAAATCGTTGAAAATAGCTATGTGTACTCACAATAATTGCTATTGCAAACCCTAGTTATCCTTCTTAAAATACAAGAATAAATTCTCATAAGAAGTTTCCTAGATATCGTAGAGCTTTCTCAGAGCATCTACTGAGAATTCCTTCTCATTATTGAAAAACCCATTGATTATGGGATCGTTCAATTCCTCCAGATTTTCTGAAATATCAGTTAACTCACTAAGTTCTCTTTTTAGTCCACACAAGGTGTTCTTTGTTATAGACAACATTCGTTCATAGTGAGTTATCTTTTCTAAAGATAAAATGATTTGAGATTTTAAATCATTTCTTTTGTTGATGAAATCCTTCACCATACCTCTAAAGTTATTATCAAAATTACAAATAGACAAGTGGCAGTTAGAGGAAGAACCTTCTTCATCATTTGTGGATGTCTCCTTCTTCTTCCTTGAGAAAATGATTCCTTCACAAAGATACATATTAACTGCTTCAAGTGCATCCCTTTTCGTGGTACCTCTAGTAACAGGAGCCATGAAACTGTATCTTTTGAAGGGAATTTTGATCACAAATGAATATAAATAGACCTATGGACAACCAAACCCTAAAAGAACTTTGAACAAGTCTTTTACGGTTCATGATTCATTATCTATTTTAACATGAAGATATTTTCTTAACATAAATAAAATAAGAAATTAATAATGATACAAAACTTGAGCAACCTTGACGCAATCCTCACTTTCTCAAGATAAAGATGAGGATGCAGACATCACTAGTATTAAATAGTGACAGGGTGAGCTGAATGCTCACATATTTTATCACATAGTGACATATCAAGGTTCATTGTACAAACAGACTTCTTACCTCATCTGAATTTGGTTCTTTTGGATTTTTTTCTTGTCTTCAGGAGGACCTTGTTGACTACCCACGACCAGATTCATTCTTTGCATGTCATTTTGAAGTTTGGCAATCCTTTTGTTATTCCTCTTGAATTTCCAACACTTATCTTGGATATGATTTGCATTTCCACAAAACGAACAAATCAAGGAAGATTTATTGTCTTGCTTATTTGCCTCCTATTTATCACAACATTCATCATTAATTATTCCAAAGCCGGCTGGAACAAAAGAGTTGTTTGTGCTCACAGTTTTGCTTTTGAACCCTAAAACATTTGTGTTTCCAAAATACTTCTGACCGAATAACATTGCTGAAATTTTGTCAGAACTTCCATACAACCTTTGCAGGTCACACTTAAGGGTATTAATCTATTTTTCCTTTAGAGATAGGGATCTGGTGAATTCATCATTAAGATAATCTATCTCAAGATTTTTCACCAGAAGTGATGATTCAAGTTTCTCCAACGAAGCCTTTAGTTGGAAATTTTCTTGGTGAAATTCTCCACACTTATCCAAGAATTCAAAAATATCGGTGTCAGACTCAAACTCCGAATCAGAATTTGAGTAGGAAGAAGTTTTTGCTACGAAAGCTGAAAGTTCATTGCACTCATTGGAAGTATGCACGATTTTGACAACCTGGGATGACGTTTCTTGTATTGAATCATCCGAAGATTAACCAGAGAGAGACTTTTCTCACATATTTTGCTTATTCTTACAATATCCTTGATCTTTTGTGTAATCAGTGTTTATCAAAATCAACATGATATGAACAACATTCATCATCCCAAGACAAGTTAGAAGATTCACTTGTGTTGGTCACAACTTTGAACGCAGATGTTATGACTGTGTTTTGATCAAGAATTTTTAACTTTCAAACAAGAGTATTTATGGAATGTGTATCACGGTTATTTCCTTCAACGATGACAGTTTTCTTATAATCGTATCTAGATGGCAATGTTCTGAGAATTTTCATCACATTCAGGAATAGTCTTACCCAACGCCAAAGACGCATTAACAATTTCAGACACTTTGTGAATAAACTCATCAAATGAATCTTCATATGCCATACGAAGGTTTTCCCAATCAGAATTTAGGTTTTGAATCCTAACTTGTTTTTCACTGGTATTCCCTTCAAATACGGTTTCTAAGATATCCCAAGCATCTTTAGACCGAGCGCACGTAGTCACATAGTGCTGAAGAGTAATGGCACGTAGTCACATGCATTCAGTCCGTCAGAATTCTGCTTTGCAGCAAGAATCTCGACAACATCATAATCACTGATATCCTTTGGAACAGTTATAGTGCCTATTGTAACAACCGGAGGATCATAGCCATTAACAACGTAAACCCATGACTGAAAATCACGCGCTTGAAGAAAGGCATGCATAATAATTTTCCACCATAAGTAATTCGAGCCATCGAAGACTGGCAGTACGTTTATAGAGATAGCACTTCTGTCCATAGAGTCATATCGCTAGAAACACAGACTTATATGGTCTTAAACGTGTTTGCCTGCTCTGACACCAATAAAAAAATCGGGGATCTAACAACCACACCCAATATTTCGCTTAGAAATCTGCATGGACTAACTCCAATATACTTTCAAGAGAATCAATTAAACAGTCAGACTCGATCTTAAGAAAAGTATATCAAAGAGTTATATCTCAATTTCTCAATTCAATCTGTAATCAAACAAATAGGAATTTACGAGCCCGATTGAATATAAGAAATAACTTGGACAGTATCAAAAACCAATGTCCAAGAGTTAATCAATTTAATCAACAACCAAAGGTTGGATTCACAACTGATTGAACTTATGCATAACCTGTGATATTTCAATTATATAAACAAATATAATGCGGAAAAGAAATAACACAGACACGAGAAGTTTTGTTAACGAGGAAACCGCAAATGCAGAAAAACCTCGGGATCTAGTCCAGATTTGAACACCATAGTGTATTAAGCCGCTACAGACTCTAGCCTATTATAAGTTAACTTCGGACTGGAATGTAGTTGAGCCCTAACCAATCTCACACTGATTAAGGTACAATCACGTTCCTTATGCCTTTGAATCCCTGCATGACTCTTCGCACTTGATTCCCTTAGCTAATCTCACCCACAACTAAGAGTTGTTACGAACCAAAGTCGAAGACTTGATAAACAAATCTGTCTCACACAAAAAAGTCAATTGAATAGATAGATCTGTCTCCTACAGAAATACCTACGGGTTTTTGTTTCGTCTTTTAATAAATCAAGGTGAACATGAAACAATTGATACACCTTACTTATATTCCCGAAGAACAACCTAGTAATATCAATCACCTCACAATGATCTTAATCGTATGGTAGCAGAACAAGATATAGTGGAATTACAAATGATGAGTTGGAGATGTTTGTGACTACTTTTTATCTTACATATCAGAGACTGAATCTTGAGCAAATCTTAGAGAATATAGTACTCAATACGATAGAACAAAATAAGATCAGAACACGCAACTACAGAGAAAATAGTTGGGTCTGGCTTCAGAATCCCAATGAAGTCTTTAAGTCGTTAACCTATAACGATTTTAGAAAAACCTAGGTTAAAGGAGAATCGACTCTAGTCACAACTAGTATCACACAAGAGGTGTGGGGATTAGGTTTCCCAGTTGCTAGAGTTCTCCTTTATATAGTCTTCAAATCAGAGCTTGCAATCAGTGTTACCTTGGTAACAAAGTATTCAATATTCACTGTTAGATGAAAACCTGATTAGAGACATGCTAATATATTTCAACCGTTAGATTGAACTTAGCTTGTTGCACACAAATGAAAATTGACTTCATTTAGATATGAGTAACCGTACCTAAACGTGTATACCTTTGCTGGCTCAACAATAGTTAACCGAAGTTATCCATATGAACACTTTCATATCAAACTTATTCATCTTAACCATAACTAGTTCAAATGACTCAGAAGAAACTAGTTATATAGTTGTTCAATTGTTCATATTCTCAAAGAAGTATACAAGACATAATTGAATCCAAATCGATTTTGATTCACTCGAATCAATTCATGAACATTATAGCCACGGTTTGCAAAAGATTTCATTCCTTATTATATAAATGTAATTGTTCACGAATAACCGATTTTAGAACTTAACCCACTCAAGTATGCAAACAGGCACTCATACTTAGAGTTCCGGACTTGGTCTGTTCGCCAGTATGCGAACGGGTACGCATACCGTCGTTCACGACCGAATTCAATTGATGTAGTATGCAAACGGGTACGCATACTAAATTCCCGGACTTGAACTGTTAAGCCAATACGCATATGGGTATGCATACTAAGTTCCCGGATTTCAACTGTTAAACCAGTACGCATACGGGTATGGATACTATGGTTCCCGGACTTGGAATAACTTGCAACAGTTGGCATACAAGTACGCATACTGTGTTATATCCAATCAATGGTTAATTGTTCTAAACTCCATTTTAATCATTGAAACATTCTTAGAAGACGGGAATAGATATCTCACACAAACTATTAGCTTCAAAGAAATTTTCAAGTGATCAATAGATCAATACGAAACATTCCGAGTCTACATCAAATGACTGTCTCACACAAATCATGTAAGATGTTACCAGGCGATTTTCACATGATCATCTTTTGACTTTCGTCAAGGATAAAATATGAACTTGGTTAAAGCAAAAGCTTACCAACACATATTTCGAGAAATATGTAAGCGAGTTAAACTCAGCTGGAAATATCAAATTTGTATAAAGTAAAGTCTATATAGCTATACGACTTTTGTCTCAATAGGAGATTGAATAGAAATAGACTTATGAGTGATAGATGAGTTCAAGTCTCCACATACCTTTTGTTGATGAAGTTCCATAATCTCCCCTTAGTATTTCTTCGTCTTCAATCGATGAACGCCGTGAAGTCTAAATCTCAACTACACATTCTATCCTAATCCGAGACATAGATATAAGTAGACTATAAATCAAGACTTATAGTTTTGACAACTAAACTTGACAAACAAGCTTGAGATAGCAACACTTGCGAGTTTGACCGAGCAGTGCTCTAACACAAAATAATTCGTAAACATGGAAACTAGTTTACCAACTTAGGTTTGATTGTAAGATATCTTGCCTTGTTTATCATTATAAATAGGGGACTCTTTGTAACATAGAATATCAATCCCAGTATGTTGTGTCCTAGCTAAAGCTAGAGTCATCCTCCAGAGATCTAGCCTCTGGAAACATTACCAGGTTTCGAATTTTAAAGTATTCATTAAGGGATTCGCGAAACCCTATCGGACTATTTTTTACCTGATAATTATTAATATCATGAATTTTATCTTGATTATCGTAGTTCTTGTCTATTCTAAGGTCCATCTCTTCTATACTGCCATTCAAGAACTATTAATCAAGGAATAAGATTGATTGAAATTACAAAGTTCTTTTCGTCTTAGACTTTGTAATCTTATCTTGATCATCGTAGTTATTGTTGAATTATACCCAGTTTATCATGGAATTCTTATTATCTTTAAGTTTTGTTCAATGATCAAATCTATTTTTTATTAATCTGCTACCTTGTTCATTCTGGGTTCAACTCACAATAATCTTCAATTTTTTCCAAGGTGTCATCCTTATGTTCTAAGAAGGCAACCCAGGTGAATCTAGTGTAACATCAACCATTACCAAAGCATATTTCTTCCCTCTAACCCTTGCTTGTCGGATTGCGCCAAGGAGATCCATATGAATTAAATCAAAAGAAGTTTTGGTGGAAATGTCTCTTGATGATTTATGTGGAATTCTTGCTTGTTTACCCTTTTGACAAGCACCATAAACATCATCGATCTTAGCATTAATTTTTGGTACTCCCCTGGAAAGTTCTTTGTTAATATATTTCCAGGTAAGCGATACTTGATGTAACCAAAAACGTATGTGACATAGATGATTCGATCCCATCTTAATCAAATTGCAACAAGAATTAAACCAAATATGTAAAAGATAATAGTTATTTTTCCAGAAATACAATGAAAAATTACTCTTCCGGACGAGTATTCAATATTGAAGAAAACTTTATGGTCTTTGTCGCAAATTTGACTAATGAAAAGGAGATTTAAAATGACGATGGTACCCAGTACACTACAATCTTTTCGATATCAACCAATAATTCTGATACCTTGTGTGTTTATCTATGGACAAAGTCGATACAATATAACAACATGGTAATCACTTGGTAATAGTTAAGGTACAAGACCGATATACTATATGATCAATATCAAGTGCTTTTTAACGTACATCGAAATCTACTTTATTATAACTAAATTGTTAGAGCACTACTCAGTCGAACTCGCATTCGTTGCTATCTCAAGCATGTTTGTCAAGTTTAGTTGTCATATCTATATGTCTTAATTTCTAGACTACTTATAGCTAAGTATCGGTTTAGGACAATTTAGTGTAGTTGAGCTCCAGACTCCATGGCGATTATCTTATGAAGACGAAGAACTACTCGAGGAACCAGTGAAACTTCATCCGATTAAAAGGTATGTGGAGAATTGAAATTATCTATCACTCAAAAGTCTATCTCTCTATCTCCTACTCTGGAGACATAGTCGTATAAGTATGATAGTTTTCATACATACACATTTGCTATTTCGAGCCAGGTTTACTCGCCTATCTTTTTCTCAAAATACGTTTTGGTAAGCTTTCACCTTCGCCACTTTTCATATTTATCCGTGACGAAAGTCATGATGACGTTTCAATCTTGAAAATAGCTTTGATGACGATAGTCGTGAATAACGATTGTTATAACATTATAGAAGAATGTTTCAATGATTGAAATGTAAAGTTGAAATTATGTAACCAACTATGGATATAAGCATATATATTGTGTTCGCACATTACTGTATAAATCCGTGTGCCGGAAACCAATTGTGTGCAGTTGTGCATGCGACATTGGTAAAGGAGACAGGTTGGGTATGCGTACCCGTACGCGTACTGGCGGAAGTTTTCTAACCGAAAATTTCTGCTGGAGTTTGTAGTTTACAAACTGGAAAACCAGTCACCTTAGGTACGCGTACTCACGGTAGTTTTCGAACTGAAAATTTCTGCTGAGTTTCCAAACTCAAATCCGGTAGCTAAGGTACACGTACCCGTACGCGTACCCAAGCTGGTTATTTCTCAAATCGGAAGTTCATGAACTTAAAACAACAAATCAATAAGGAATGCAATCTTTGGAAACCGTGGCTATATTGTTCATGAATTGATTCAAGTGAATTAAACCGATTTTGTTTCAATTGTGTCTATGAATAAAGACCCAACCAATTGAACAACTCTATCAACTAGTTCTTATGAGTCATTTGAACTAGTTATGAGAAAGATGAATATGGTTGATATGAAAGTACTCATATGGCTAACCTCGGTTAACTATTTGTGAACCAACCAAGTGTACACGTTTAGGTACGGTTACTCAAACCTAAATGAAACACATTTCATTTGTGTATGAAAATCTAAGTTTCGATCTAATGGTTGAAAGATATTAGCTTGGAGAAATCAGGTTTTTCATCTAACGGTGAATATTGAATGCTTTGTTACCAAGGTAACTTAGATTGTAAACCCTGATTTGAAAACTATATAAAGGAGACATCTAGCAACTGGAGAAACTAATCCCCACACCTCCTGTGTGATACTAGTTAGTTTGCTAGAGTCGATTCTCCTTTAACCTTAGGTTTCTTCTCGAGACCCTGTAGGTTAACGACTGAAAGACTTCATTGGGATTGTGAAGCCAGACGAAACTACTTCTGTTGTAGTTGAGCGATCTGATCATACCATTTTCTATCATACGAGTTCAATTGAATAATTAAATTGAGATTATATCTCCGATAGGGCAAGATAAAAAGAAATCACAAACATCTTCGTCTCATCGTTTGTGATTTCGCAATATCTAGTGTCGCTACCATACAATTTAGATTATTGTGAGGTGATTGATAATACTAGGATGTTCTTCGGGAATATAAGTTCGGATTATCAATTAGTTCCTGTTCACCTTGATTTAGCAAAAGACGGAACAAAGAAACTCTTAGGTCTATCTGTGGGAGATAGATTTACCTATCATAGACTTTTCTGTGTGATACAAATTTGTTTATTAAAGTCTTCGACTTTGGGCCGTAGCAACTCTTGGTTGTGGGTGAGATCAGCTAAGGGAATCAAGTGCGTAGTATCCTGCTGGTATCAGAGATGTAAGGAGCGCAACTGTACCTTGAATCAGTGTGAGATTGATTAGGGTTCAACTACAGTCCAGACCGAAGTTAGTTTGTAGTAGGCTAGTGTCTGTAGCGGCTTAACACAGTGTGGTATTCAATCTGGACTAGCAGGATTTTTCTGCATTTGCGGTTTCCTTGTTAACAAAATTTCTGGTGTCTGTGTTATTTCTATTCCTCATTATATTTTGTTATATAATTAAAATATCACAGGTTGTGCGTTAAGATCAATCAATTAGAATATCCAAACTTTGGTTGTTGATTTAAATTGATTAACACTTGGATATTGGTCTTTGGTACCATCCAAGTTATTATCCTTGTATTTGATAAAGACTCGCATATTTCTATTTGCTTGAGTAAAAATCAAATCAAGTGAGAGAGATATTAACTCCTCGATATACTTTTCTCTAGATTGAGTCTGACTGTCTAGTTGATTCTCTAGAAAGTATATTGGAGTTAGTCCATACAGATTGCTAATTGAAATATTGGGTGTGGTTGTTAGACCACCGCTTTTTCATAAAAAATTATAATGCGGAAGCAAAGTAAATCACTCAGCAAGATTTTGTTAACGAGGAAACCGCAAATGCATAAAAACCCGGGACCTAGTCCAGTTTTGAATACTCTCATAATTAAGCCGATATACAAAGACACTACCAGCTTCGTATAGTTAAGACCAAGTAAACTACCATTAGTTACCTAGTTTCCTCAATATACCTGCACCTACAACCAATCTGGCCAACACACTTGAATCCTAAGATAAAGTCCACTATCTTAAGTTGCTTCAGTTTCTCTGAAGACATTAAGCACTCAAACCTTTGGATCGTATTCCAAACAGTAAATGACTAATCTGTTTGGTAATCACTCTTCTATCTTAAGAAGTAAATTACATATATTGATGTTGAGTGTGATAAAGGCTTTTCTATTTAAAATAAATTAAACTCCTTTGTCAGGATTTAGATTTTCCAAGATATGAATTAAGCAAGTTAACTAGATCAAGTTAGAAAGAACTACCAGATTCAGATACTAAAGAGAACCACCAAATGATAGCTTGTCGGTCTAAATACGACAAGTCAATAACCAGTCTATCAAAAGATAAATCAGATTTAGTCGGATCCCAGCGATCAAATTTGTGCACGAAAAAATCACGAAGATACAAAACCAATAAGAAAAATCTTCTTGTCTTAAATCATCAATGGTTTTTTGTACCTGCACAATAACAAAATTGATTCCTGACTTATGACCGATCACGCACAAAATGGAGTCTATTAATGATGGATGATTACAAGTCAATGTTATACTCTTGATCTAGTTGAGCGACCTTATGTCAGAAGAGAAGGCTCTCAAGAATAATCAAACTAGGTGTAAATCAAGAGATAACTACCGTTAATCAATCAAATCAATCGAAAACTAAAATAATAATATGATTCTAGTTTCCCGTCAACAGTACTAGTAGACGCTTCTTGATCCCAAAGAAGTCTTTAAACTAGCGGACGTAAGAGATTACGCCTAATTAGATTACTCTCCACTCCAAGATAGTATTACAAGAATATTATCAGTCGGCTACACCAAAAACAACAAAGATGAAGTTTGCCTGGCTCGGGATAAGTTTGTAATAAAAAAAAACTTGACTATTTATAGACCAAGGTAGTTTGAACTCTAAGGAATTTCCATAACCGAAGATATCGAAAAGATATGCAATAATGCACCTATATTCGATTATATGAATTCTAACCAATATCCATGTATAACCTAAATCTCAATGGACAACTCAATATTAGCTAGCAATTAACTAATGTTTTGATTGCCGGTAAAACAAAATATATTAATTTCGAAAAGCTCAAAGAGATTCTCTACCAATTTCGGTTTGGGATCTCACCTTGAGTATCAAGGAATATCTATGAATAGTCAAGAAATAATATTTCAGTACATGTTCAAATTACTCACTATGTCAATATCTTGAACTTTCTTATTTTGCAAACCCAATTTCCAAATCACACAAACCCTGAAGTGTACGTGACTTATAGAAATCGGTTTTGCCTATTGGAACCGGTTCTACCATGATACCTAAAGCAAGTTAGGTTAGGTTCTACCTTGACTCCCAACATAAGCTAGGATCGGTTCTACCTTGATTCCCTATATAGGTTAGGATCGTTCCATACTTAAGATCTTCAATGAAAACCGAGACCATAATTCTATTGATTTTATTTCGACTATGAAACAAGTCCATACGTCTACGTCCTTAAACTTATGTACTCAAACATAGTTTTATAAGTATGAAATCAACCCTATGTTCACTACACAATCTAGTAACAAGTTACAAAGATTGTGTCGATGTCGCAATTACGAAGTAAAAAGATAAGCATTATACTTCGTAAATCAATATACCAAAATAAGGCACTTAGTACTTATTAAAATATAGTTTCTTAACACTTTGATCACAACATGATATCAAGTCTATTATACTAGGATTTCACATTTATAACTTCGCATGTTATATTTTTCAATCAGAAACGACTTGAAAGCAAAAGATATATAAATGAAAATAAGCCAGGTCATGTATTACTAACCTCAAGTGGAGGTATGATGTTATCTTTGTTGTAGATACGTCTTCGGAATCTTCAGGTCTTCAGAATAGTACTTGTATGTCTCAACATTTCTAAACTACCTAGTCTAACCTAACGAAGTTGACTATAGTAATCTAATCAAGTGACTTATGAGTTTCGATACTAAAATATGACAACCAACCTTGACATACCAACGCTTGGTGAGTTCAACCGAGTAGTGCTCTAACAAGATTAATGGTCATATTTTTAATGTAAACAACGCCATGAATTTCAGGAACTCCGGGTAGCTTGTTCGTTTTTTTGCTGATGTAGCAGCAACTCCCGTTTCCGAAGGCTATAGATTCTCCTTTATAGTCATTGATGTTCACGAACCAAGAGAGATCTCCCGTCGTGCGTCGACTACATCAACTATGAAGAAATCATTTGAACGATGAAGTGGATTTAAAAGAAAAAGGTCTCACAGTATTGTTCATGTTGGCATTTGTCAGAATTTTCGTACACCTTTTGATTTTAGGAAAAAGCCTTTGAGCCTTATTGTGAAGATTCTAAACCATATTAATCTTTTGTCTAAACGGTTTACATGTATGTTAATATTGACTACTCAGGCCATAAAACATAAACATGGAGATCGATTGGGAATCAAATCTCTTGGCATTAATTTTTGGCAATGTCAAAGATACATCAGGTTTTATAAAGCTAATCTTTTGCATGTCACTGGTGTTCAATAATTTTTTAAACAAGAGTCCAGAGATATGTTTCTAGACTTCTCAATAGACGTAGATTTTTACTTTCCAGGTTTCGTTTCCAAACTGATTTTTGCAATAACAACCTCAGATTTATCTAGCTGCAAGAACATCCTTGTTTAATTTTATTTGAATATCTAGTTTCTTTTAAAGAATTGCCTCTCTTTAAGATCCTTCTCGAAGATCAAAATCCTTGATATAGATTCCACCAAAAAGTCCCCCGATTTTTCTTATCGATCGAAATATCTCATGACACAGTGGATCAACAAATTTTACCCAGTTTGTGCATAAATTATTTGAAAGAGGTTACAGGTCACAGTCAAATTTTGTACATGAACTTTTCCTGTCATTACACGGGATCATCATGTATGGTTGTGAGACCGCATTACATGAACCTGCTCTGATACAAATTAAAAATGAGAGGATACCAAGTACTCACCAACTTTTTATCCGAAAGGATTATGAACCCGTATAATAATTAAAAGAATACGAAACTTTTAGTACGGATAAGTAAAAGCACGTACATTAGAATTTTGTTATCGAGGAAAATTACAATGTGCATAAAAACCCGAGACCTAGTCGAGGACTTAACAACGCATGATATTAAGCATCTACAAACACTAACCTACTGGATTATGGACTTAGCCATTCTTGATATAAACACGATTGATAAAGGCGGGTACTGTTATTGTTAGGATATATACTGATCCATATAAGAAAAAAAAACAATCTTAATCACTGGGTTTCTGGATTGGCACCATCCCTAACAATACTGGTATCCTCCTTTATCAATCATGTATATAAAGTATAAACACATAGTATTAAGATTTGATTGGTATTTCAAAGAAAACTAACCATTCAGTTAAATTTATACATTAACCAACTGTTCATCGTGGTAGATAATGTTGGTGCGCTCTTTTCACATATTCATACGATTTTATTATTGTTCAACGAAAAAAAAAACCCTTAATCACTAGGTTTCTTGATTGGAACCATCCCTAACAATACTAGTATCCTCCTTTATCAATCATGGATATAAAGTATAAACACATAGTATCAAGATTTGATTGGTATTTCAAAGAAAACTAACCATTCAGTTAAATTTATACATTAACCAACTGTTCACTGTGGTAGATAATGTTGGTGTGCTCTTTTCACATATTCATACGATTTTATTATTGTTCAACGAAAGTTTTATAGCAAAAAATTCCCACACATTTCATTTTTCTGAATCAACTTAAAAGACCAGGGATGAACCTAGGGGAGAGCTAACCCGGGTTTAAGTCCGGCTCAGTCCCCAAATTCACAAGCCTAAATTATTACTCCCTCTATTTTTATAAAAGAATTACTATCATTTTTCGGTTTACCCTAAAAATAGGCAAAATTGGAAAATTTGTAGCAACTTTTTTCCAGAAAGGAAGGCAGTATTATTTTGCCTAACTAAGACCAAAGCCTCTAATTCGGGTCTGATTTTTTTTCCTAGCACTCCTAGGACCGACCTGTTAAAGATCAATGATGGGAATAGTAAGGGTCTAAATGAGGCTTTAGCCTGTCTATTGATTAGGTAAGAAATTTTTCTCTAGTGTATATTTATTGCAATTTTCTGTATTAACCCAGTAGGAAATTAGGTATTAATCTAAACTGTATGAAGCCCATACAAATAGTTATATCATCTTTGTTGTTGTTTATCCCAATAATAAATAGAAAATCAAACTAATACTAATGTTAAGTTCAATTAATTTTTTTTTTTTTTTTGTCGAAGAGTTATTAGATTTCAGTCACTTAGACTTAGAGTAATACTGCAAAATT
>NC_039359.1:10542226-10573116 GCF_003573695.1 Papaver somniferum
TTTGATATATCAGTTTAATCTTTATTTTTGAAAAAAATTAAGGAAATTCCCAATCAATATACTTATTAAATAGATGAACATCTTAGCCATAGTCTTTTTTTTTTTTTTTTGCTTTAAAGACCAGAATATAAAAAAGATAGCCCTCCTAAATAAAATACTTGGTCTTTCCTTGTTAAAGACTTGGACGCAGTTGGTAACTCCAAGCCTCAAATGTATAAGAAAGTTAACTTTGGTCCATGAAGAAGGCATAAAGCTACTAGTATATTTTTGTATTATATTAATTTCTACTCATCATGAAAAGATTAGATCGAGCCGTCGGTACCCAACATTGGTGTACGACCAATCTGTTGGGGTTTCATTCCGTATACAAAAATATATGGTTGAAATTATACTATTGGTGACAGTTTTTGAAACAGAAACAGTGACCTAATGCTGTCAAACCTTGGCTAAAGGGTAGTTTTGGGTTTGGAATTTCTATAAGGTTTACTTGGATTAGGAAACTTGTTTGACGGTTTATAAGAGTGTTTTTCAAGTTTAGGGTTTCTTAATTAAGGTGTGATACTATTCTTAGAAGTTCTCTAGGACTTGGGGAGTAAGGATGTAACTACTATATAAGACGGCATATATGGTGAGGAGAAATCATTCTCTTGATTATTCTCTGTAGAATCACGTTGTCAATCCTCTTGACAAGATGTGAGGGTCACAACCATTATGTCCTACAATGGTTGGTGATAGGGAAAAATCTATCTGAGGAGAGTGACTTGTAGTGAGACCGGTATGGGGGAAATCCAGGGTTTTTAGGATTCATATGGGAGAAGCTAGAATTCATGATGTTCTTCATGTTATTGTATAAAGTCGGGGCAACCACGGCAGTGGGGGTTTATGGAAGAAAAAGAACAAAGGAAGAGGTAAAATCTTCGCAATATGTCTTGTTGTTTCTAAGTCGTTTATCACTAGTGGGTTACATAACTAGTTGATCATACGTGTGTCAATGTAATAACTTGTTATGATAACATGAGATTCTCGGGGTGGTTTTGGCCGTGGATGTATCCTACAAAGGGTAGATGAACCAAGTAATATTTTGTGTCGTGTGTGATTGGTTATTGTCGTATTGATTATATATTCGTGCTAGTATTATCAATCATGCTTATCTAAAGATGTAAGAGAAGGATTCGAGCTAAGTTATCTAAAGTAGGATGTTTCATGGAATTGACTTCTATACAAACATGCCAGTTCGAGATGAACGTAACCGCGACTTCCGACAAGTGGTGTTGTGAAGGTGGATAAAGATAACAGTGATTCGGTAATTTGAACAAGAGGTTTCAAAGAAGAGGAAATCTTGGGTAGCAGCAAAATGATATAGTTCGTGAAGATGATGAGTAAACCAGAGACGAACAAACAATAAGATGACATCAAGAATGAATTGACAACTTTGCTTGATGTGACTATGTTTCGTGTTGAAGGAGTTTTCTTTGCAACCGAAGACCGTTCGTGGGTTCAACTGGAATCTGTAAAATATGATTAGGAGAATGTTTTGAATCATGCTGGTGCTAAATGACAATCTTTCATACACAACATATGAAGATTTTAGAATGTTTTGTCTACATGGAGGATGAATCAATATTGTTGGTTCTTGGATAAAATAATGTCAAGTGTTAGACATGTGCAGAAGAAGAAGCACGTACTCTACGAAGGTGGGATAATGAGTGGTCTTGGCGACGAAGTAGTTTGATACAAGTCATGCATAAACTTGTATATAAATTATATGAATAAGTTGTTTGTAGTGAGGCTAAAACATCGACAGATAGCTATTCCGGTGGTACAAAGGAGGAATGCAGCTTAGGTGGTGGTTCAAGCTCAGAGTACAAAACAATTTTGATTCCCACTAGTGATGATATCCGAGAGGATAGTCTTACAAAAGGTGTTAGACATTCATGCCTTGTTGGAGTGAGGACGATAGTTTTGTTCACATCACAAAAGGTGGTGATTGTTGAGGTTTTGTTCCGTATACAAAACTATATGGCTGACATTGGACTTTTGATGACATATTTTGAAGCAGAAACAATGACCTAATGCTGTCAAACCGTGGCTAAAGGGTAGTATCGGGTTTGGAATGTCTATAAGGTTTACTTGGATTGGGAAACTTATTTGACGGTTTGTAGGAGTGTTTTCCAAGTATAGGGTTTCTTAACTAAGGTGTGAGACTATTCTTAGAAGTTCTCTAAGACTTGAGGAGCAAGGATGTAACTACTATATAAGAAGGATTATATGGTTAGAAGAAATCATTTTCTTGATTCTTCTCTTGCAGAATCCTTTTTTCAGCCCTCTTTGCGAGGGTCACAACCATTATGTCCTACAATGGTTGGTGATGGGGAAAAATCTATGTGAGAAGAGTGACTTGTAGTGAGAACGGGTATGGGAGAGATCTAGAGTTTTTAGGGTTCATATGGGAGAATCTAGAATTCGTGATGTTCTTCATGTTCTTGTCTAAAGTCGAAGCAACCATGCCGGTGGAGGTTTATGGAAGAAGAAGAACATAGGAAGAGGTAAACTCTTCATAATATGTGATGTTGTTTCTAAGTCGTTTAGCGCAAGTGGGTTACATAACTAGTTGATTATATGAAATGTGTCAATGTAATAACTTGTTATGATAATGAAAGATTCTCGGGGTGGTCTTGGCCGTGGATGTAGCCTACAAAGGATAGATGAACAACGTAATCTTCGTGTCGTGTGTGGTTGTCTATTGTCGTATTGATTATATATTCGTGCTAGTATTATAAATCATGATAATCTAAAGATGTAAGAGAAGGGTTCGAGTTAAGTTATCTAAAGTATGATGTTTCATGGAATTTACTTCTATGGAAACATGGCGGCTCGAGATGAACGAAACCTCGATTTCACGACACAACCCTCATGCAGACGTTACTCATCTTCCAAGAATAGCCTTTGATCGTGCTCTCATCCTTTTACATACCAAAGCTATTGACTGGCACAGGTAAAGAAACTACAAGTTCGAGCATCCTTGGCTAACTCACTCACAACTTAAGTATATAGTTGAAGCAGCCTAGGATCAACAAAATGACTCGGAACCTACTTTACACCTTCAGTTAAAGCTAATTAAAACTGGCGAAATCCTTATGGACTGGAACAAGGAAATCTTTAGACACCTGCCAAAACTAATCAAGAAATCAACGACTCAAATTTAAATGGCACAACATCAATGTGATATTCAAACTGGTGATGAACTAGACTATTGGCTAAAGAAAAACATTTTCGAACCCATCATTTAACTTTGCTACAATGTCATGCAACATATTGGCAAAAAAAATAAAATCCAGAATTCAAGGGCTTCAATCGGGAGAACAATTTCTTTCACACAAAAGCCACCATTTACCGTATTTGTAATAACATACAACAATTGCAAGATCAGCAAAATAACTGGGTCAGCGATAAAGATCAGGTAATTCGAATCATCCTTGACCATTTTACTGATCAATAAATATCCCAAAGTACAACAATAGACGAGGAGCTCTTTACACAAATCACATCCAGACTATCATCAAGTCAATGTACCAAACTCATGGAAGAGGTGACTACAACGAAAATTAAACAAGCTAGGTTCTCCATTAACTCTGAAAGCGCTCCTGGACCTGATGGATATATACTAGTAAGTTTTTCAAAGTATTCTTGGAAACCAAACACCATCAATTAATATCCATGGTCCACAACTTTTTCAGCACCCTAAACATTCATCCACTCATGAATCACACCAATATCAACCTAATTCTAAAATTGGCCATCCATCAAAACCATCCCAATACAGATCGACCGACCTTTGCAACATAGTATACAAAGTGATATAAAAAATCCTGGTATATCGCATACGCCCTCTCTTACCATTTATAATAAGTCCATATCAGAGTGCTTTCATCCCACAAAGATCAATACATAATAACATAGCTATTATGGAAAATTATTCCATCACATTAAAACATCATCTCTCACCAAAGATCCAAAAATAACCCTTAAACTGGATATTAAGAAAGCTTATGATAGCTTAGATTGGGGCTTCATCAAAATATCATTTACAAAAATAGGGTTTCCAACCATATATGCAGATTACATTATGCAATGCATCACTACAGTTACCTACTCAATTAACATCAATGGTACCCCTCACTGATATATCACTCCTATGCGAAGCATTCAACAAGGAGATCCAATATCTTCATGTATTTTCATGAAATATGTGCAGAAATCTTTCAACCAACCTATGCAATCTGGAAGCCCAAAGTCTTGTAAAAGGGGTAAAGGTTTCTCAAAAAGCTCCACCTATTTGCATCTCATGAATGTGGACGACCTCCTAATCACTTACAAGGAATCCCAGGAAACCAATGATCACCTCAAGAGACTTCTTCAATCTTACATCTCTTCAGTAGACTAGGAAATCAACACAATAAAATTAATGATAATACACCATCCAAGACTACAACAACATCAGTTGGACGCAATTTAACAATTCTTTGACATGTCAACATCGTCAACCCCCCAATATACCTGAGAGTACGTTTCAAACACAAGAGATCCTCTAGTCATATTTTCAACCCATTGCTTCAGCGATTGGCGAGAAAGGCTCAGGGATAGATGACCAAAACTCAAGCATGAAGGTTAGTACTCAATAAACCTTCTTAATACCTACCTCAAACCACCTTATGAAAACATAATTGTTCCCCACACATGTTCACAAATAGATAGATATGGTCGTTAGGATTTTTTTTCTGGGGCCATGATTCATCAGTTAAAAAACTCCACCCACTAGGATGGACCAAACTAAACAAACCGGTAGCAAAAGGGGACCTCGGCATCAGGAAAAGTAGTCATCACAATAAAGTCTTGCTCATGAAACGAATATGAAACATACACGGTCAACCTAATTTCATTTGCACCAGATTATATAATGAGAAATATCTGCAAAATCAACCAATCTTCCAGGAAAACATTCCAGCTTCTTCCTCCTCCAGCCCACAATGGAAACAAATGACCTCCCTCATACCTATCCTACAACAACTCATCTCCCCATTGCATCGAAAACGGTTTAGACACACCAATCCAAGCAAATTGGATACCTCAATCTCAAAACCTTGACCCAACCCAATGCTACCCAATCCAATCAGTAGCCGATCTGATTGACCCTCTCACTAATAACTAGAATCATGAACAACTGAATCACCTCCCACTTGTTGCTGTACAACACATAATAAACATCCACCTTCCTCGAAGACATGCCTCCGGATAAGATCCTATCGCCACACTTAAAGTCCGAAAAATACACCACTGCCACTGTCTACAATTGTTTAATTCAACAAGACAACCGTTACCACCTAAACCCCTTCCCGGCCACCAAATTCTTATGGAAGTTACCTTATCCACCAAAAATTCAGCTTTTCTTGTGGAAAGCTATCAATGAAGATCGTCCGACCATTTCTATTTTACACCGCATCAACCTCACTAGTTCCAAACAATGCCCCCAGTGCAACGCCGAACCAGAAACAACATAGCATTTTCTTATTCAATGCCCAATGGCAACATCTACCTGGAACAACCTGTTATCTCGTCTATCAACAAACCAAACCAACCTCAGCTCTCGTATTACTATAAACAATCAAACAACCACTTCACAAATTCTTCAGGATGTTAGACATACCCTCTCTGTATCAGTTTTCTTTTCTGGAACCTCTGGACGTCCAGAAATGAATTAGTTTCAAACAACACCATACACCACGGGATAACATCCTGGCATAGACCTTGAAGCAACAACATAAATTCAAATGGGAAAAAAAATTTCAACCCCCAATTTTACCTGGGGATCCACTAGACAATATCACTCCAACAAACATTAGAGCAACAACAACAATATTAGCAGGTTGGACCAGACGAAAACCAGATTGGATAAAGATCAACACGAATGGTGCTGCTAGGGGACATGCAGGAATGACGAGTGCTTTGCAGGGATTTGAGTGCTCAAACTGTGATGGCTCTCGTGCAGCCTCTAGGAATAACTACCGCGCTAATAGCCGCAACGTGGGAAACTCTGCCGACGTCAAGGACAACAACAGAGAGACAATTGCCAAAAGTTATCTTTGGGATAGATTCGGAAAATCTGTGTGTTTCATAAAAACGGAGGCTGAAGCTCCATGGTATATTGCAGAAATGATTACCAAAATAAAACAGAGAATATAACAAATTCCTCTTTGTGCGATTCAACACAATTATAGAGAGAGGAATCAAGCAGGAGATGGCATGACAAACTTTACATCAGACGGAAGCCAAACAGGAAACTGATCAACAATAGGTAATCCCATATTTTCTCAACTAAATTCTATTGAATGACTTGATGGGTACGAAATACCCACATATAATAGCTGACTAGGCTTGCTCTTTCTGTTTTTCATACTTCAAAAAGATATTTAATTTCTACTGATGAGTAATCAAATTCCCTTGGTTTCGTCAAAAACCGGCTAAAAATGGGGTTCGGTAACCCCTGCTGAAAATTGGCAGCAGCGTTCGAAATTTGCAGAAAGTGTGTGTTGTAATCAACTGGCGCCATCAATCGCCGTATCACACGAAGACTGAAGTCGGCATATCTTCATTTCCTTGCACTGCATTCACATTCACATATATTATCATGTGGAAAAGTTCAATTCGAACGCGATACATAGTGTCGGCTACTAAATTGAGTTTCATTTCTTCGTTCCTAACTTCAACTGGGCTCGCAACAACTTAGGTTGGCAGGTGGCTATCAAACTGAGTTCTTTATGGCTTTGATTTGACTTTTGAGGACCCTGGCACACGCCAAGACTTTGATCTGCATGCCTCTTTCCAAACAGTAAAGGTAAAAGGCGCCTCAAGTGCTTCCAAACCTTTGAACTTTCAAGGGCTATGTTTGTTCCACGTAAGCACTTAGATTGTATATCATTTTTGTCGAGTCAAATGGGTTTCGCAGGGAACTAATACAAGTGCAGGCAGGGAGGACCTAAGAAATTTTCTTGGGCATGACTAATTTATGAATTTTGTTTAATTTTTTTTTTTTTTTGCAGGTGAATTCTTTTTGCAAGCAAGATACACTTCGAAGTTCGATCAAGGAAAAGATGGAACATGGAAGAAGTCTCATCTGAATTCGACTATATTACCCTCAAGACTCTCAATTCTCACACGTATCAAACGTACTTATCAAGTAAATTGGTTCCCACTCACACATATTGGATATGGGCTAAGCAACGGCTCAGTGTTGGGCTAATACCATGTGAACACAGAAATAACGATGGTATCATCGTGTTCACAAACAATATTCGCATTGCATATAAAATCATCATGTGGAAGTAAAATAGACATAAAGTGATATAACTACGATAACTCATCGACTAAGAGCCTTCAGACTCGTCCTTGTCTAATTATAGAGGAATAATTCAGTTGTTCTCGTGAGTACGAGGCATAGTATAAGGGAATGTAATAATAAATGCAGAAGATAAAGTACAAAATGTAAATGAGACGATGATTTACGTGGTTCAGCACTAAGCCCTACGTCCATGGGGGTTTATGTTTTACTATGTATTTGAGAGTTACAAAGATAGTCAAATGACTTTGTGTGAATAACGAAGCTAAAGGGGAAATGGAATTCATACCTACTCTTCCTATTTCTCTCTCCTAAGATCTCCTGTACTCGTTCAAAACTGGTTGATCCCTCATCTCTCGGTGGAGAGAGGTATTTATAGGAATGTAATATGGGGTTCACTGTCAGAGACAATTGCAACCTTGTCTTCTTGATCTTTGGACTAGTCCCGCTGGTATCTTCGTTCTCGACCGATGGCTCTCAACGGTCTTGCTTGGTAACGATGGGTCATCTCTTTCTTCTCTACAGGTTGATTGACACGTACTCTATGTTTAGGGTGTTTAATGCGGGTTGGGTCGTCTGCACGCGTCAGACAAGTGTTTGCGGCTCATGTCCCATCTGCATCAGTATGTCCAATCTCCACCGTTGATCTTGGGTCCTCCTCGAGATGGAATAAAGTAAGTCCTAGGGTGTTCTTCAGTGTTTCTCAGTGGCTCGATACTTCAGTGCTCCTAGGTTCTTAGCCGTTGGATCCGCTAGATGATGAACATGTGTAGACGATAATTGTCCCTTGGATGTAGAAACGTGGCACCGTGCCTTGATATCTCAGGTTGTGCATCCTCCACGTGTAATTCTTCCGACACGTGGCAAATGATGAATTATGTGTATACATACCAAAAATAAGATGAATATGCATACTATAAAAAGTTTGTAGCAAATTTAGGTACGGGCTAGAGCCTCCTTTAACCCCTTACTAGACCCGTCCCTGAGTGCATGATATATACTTATTCGTTTCCGAAGTTGAAAGAATGCTCGATGTTGATCAACTAAGCAACCGAGTATGCGTAGTTATCGAATTCGAACCCAACGAGGTGTATGCGATGCTGTAATCGTCGTTGTATGGCATGCAACTGAACTTTCACAATTCAATTATGGAAAGAAATTCCCACCACCTTCGGTTAGGACCACTACCATAAAGTACAAAGAGACTGAAAGAGGGAAAAGGAAATAAAAAGAGCACCAAAAGAGTGGATCATTCAAGGAAATGGAAAGCCTAAACTAAAAAGAAGCCATAAGCTCCACTGCTAATTGTTTAGTGGAAACATAAGATTCCAATGATCTTATTTTGCTTCCTTTGATAAAATGGGCTACCAACTAAATAAGTGATCAAACACTAAAGAAACACATAAAATTAGATGAATCTCTTTTGATGGACAATAAAACAAATGCAATCAACTAATTAGAGCTAAAAATTATTAATACTACAGGTAAAACAAAATAAAATGGGGAATAAATATTGCATTATCTCTAGGCTTTTCTAGCCTGTTAATAAATTTTATAATGAGCCTTTGGTCCCCATCAATTATTTATTTCGATTTAAGAAAAGGTGATATTACATCACTTGTTTATCTTAATAGAATAGAATCCCAAAACAAATTGTTAAACAAGTCTTAGAATTAAGATATAGTGGGCAGCCATGAAGAGGTAATCTTACTGATTACGTGTAAATACCTTTTGTATTTTGATTAGTTGTTCAAACTAAAAGAGAGTATTGTCGGCTCCACAACTAATTATTTTAGTGGTTCCATGAGATTTAAAGAATCAATGACTAAATACATCTTGTTAGGCGGACCGAGCGAAGTGAGGGAGGACTCTGTATATGGTGATTTTGTGTCAATGTGAAGCGTGACATTTTTTCCAATTTAACACAAAAAGATTGGATTTGGTTCAACGATGAAAGGACAACACCACCCTTCTAAATCAAAATTTTCTTTTTTTTCTTCCTTTAGACATTTTCGTAAATAAACCAAAGAGGAAGGGAAAATACATATAAGAACCAAATTGTAGTATAATTCTTTATATATCCTATTTTTAAGGATATAATTGGTAACCAAATTTTAATATAACATATCTAAAAAACCATGCCTTGATATTTTACAAATTTTATCTTGTTGGAAGGTCTTAAAAAAATCTACGCAATAAGTACAAACAACAATATCAAATTTATAGTTTTTACGAAAAAAATCGAAGGTATTTATCATTTTAGGCATAATTTTCGAAAATAAATGTATATCCATTATGCAAACTACCAGAAAAGGATACCTAAACTTTATGTAACCATATTTTGGTTTATGCATCAACTAATTTTCCTTTGCAACTAATAAAACGATGTACTCCCTCCATTTCAAGAAAAGTGATACTTTTACTTTAGGGCACAAATTTTCTTTTACAATCCCATTACAACAGTGTTTTCTTCTTTTTTTTTCGGTCGGCCTCCCCATCGTGGCAGCGGTCATCTAGTATAACACCTAGGAAATGCATAAAATAAATCAATTCAACTAATCGATTTAACTAATAGGAAATACATATTCATTATTGAAAATCCACATAATGTATCAGTTCCCATCTGATTTTATTTTCTGTCAAGAAAAAATGAAACTAATTAATTGTTTCTTAGTACTCCTAATTATGAATCTCTTCTTTATCTGGAATTAAGTAAGACAAGCTAAACAATACTTAGAAACTATTAAACAATGTTTAGAGAGATATCAAAGAGGTTATCTAAACTGGTGTAAGTACACATAGGAAAAGAAATAGGTTTTAAACTTAAAAGGGGTAACTAGGTATACATTTTTACTCTTTTGGAGTTATGTTGGCGCGCTTATCTTCAGATACCCGAACATTTTATCTCAAACGACATGAAGAAACCAATTCATTCGGCTAATGGGTGTGTTTGTACCAGAAAACATTTTAAGGAATAAAACACGATTTGTTTGATGACAATGTGAAATTAGTGTTAAAAAACGAACTAAAGACAAAGACAAATAGAGTAGACAAGAATTTAACTTGGTTCAGCGAGTGATGCTTCCAAAGGCTTTAGACCCATCTATTGATACGAGGATTACAATTATTCTTGTATGGTTAGCTAACCTAAAATTACATATTTTCTTAGAGTTTAGACCCATTTATTTATATTGTTTATGTTTATCCTAATTATGAGATAAGATATATTTCATATGCAAGCAAACTAGGCAACAAGACATGGGGAAACTTCTGGAATCTTCTTTCACGTGCTAAGCAGGCTTGATAACGGGCTTTCCGTCTGTTTTTCATAGAGTACAAACATCCCCCTCTTAACCTCCGATTAATTGGATTTAAGAAGTTCGCTTTTCCTCTGCATCAATCGCCAATGGCGTAACTCGCCCCCAAGTGTGAATTGCCGTTGTTGTAGTAGAACGTAGTTCACCCCATTATTTTGTAGAGATATGACAAAGGCACCCCCAACTGTGGTAACTTGCAATAGGTTTGCTCACGTGCTAAGCGATACTTTTTGCCACGTAGTGGACTTGTGATGTGATGTGATTTAATGTTGTAGAATGTGGTAGTAAAAGTTCGTTCAACTCAGACGTGTGAAGATTGATTTTAGACTTAAATTACGATTAAAATAGAAAATAAACGAAGATGATATCAATATTACGAGAGACTGGGATTCAGGATTCCGCCAACAAATTCATTCATGCAATTCATATTTTTATTCTAGACAATTATAACTCAAATAATAATAAAATATTGACTCTAATTCTTTGTCAAGGTAGATTTTTGGAAGCAATGACTGTAAATCGAAATCATGAGACATCAAAACACTTAAGTTAAGCATGACCCATCAATTGAAATCACAACCATTCGATAAAAATCATAAAATGATTAATAATTAATACAAAAAAGTCATAAAAGAATTAAATATAATTACCACACGCATGAAATGTGGCTTTCTCCGTCACCCCGGTGTTGGGGTTTAGCTCCTCATGTAAAAAACACACTCAAAATATTTATTTATGGCTCAAAGGGAAAAATAATAAAAACAACTATTTGCGTAATCATCTATGATGATGCTTGATTTATATTAAATGATCATGAAGAATGCTTTAAATTTCAAATCTTGGAGTTGCATCGTCACCTTTCAATTGACTGGCATAGATTGTTGCAAGAAGATCCGTAAAGTTTTTTTAGTATTCGATGATTGGGGGATCGAAAAAGATTAGATATCTCTTAGTATAACCATAAACAATGCCGACCAGGGATCGACGGTGTTGTTTTGAGGACTCCGCTGATAACATATGAAAAATCAAAGTTTTTGGGTACCGGGGGAGTATGGTCGCAAGGCTGAAACTTAAAGGAATATACATAATGGAACCACCAGGAGTAAAGCCTGCAGCTTAATTTGACTCAACATGGGAAAACTTATCAGGTCTAGACAAAGTAAGGATTGACATACTGAGAGATCTTTCTTGATTTTATGGGTGGTGGTGCATGGTCGTTCTTAGTTGGTGAAGTAATTTGTTTGGTTAATTCCGTTGAAAAACGAGCTCTCATCCTTCTAACTAGCTATGTGGAGGATTGCCTCCACGGCAAACTTCTTAAAGAGACTATGGTCATTTAGGTCATGGAAGTTTTGGGTAATAACAAGTCTGCAATGCCCTTAAATGTTATGGGTCGGCATGTGCTACACTCAACGAGTATATAGCCTTAGTCGACAACCCTGAGTAGTGTTCAAAAGGTTTATCGTGATGGGGATAGATCATCGCATTCACGCACAACGTGTTCACTTGGAACGATTTGTCACTGGCGATCGTGTTTTCCTTTCCTTAGTTGGATTGAGATTCTAGTTCTACTCGAGACGGTTGTTTCCTGATGAAAAATACATGTTGGCGTATGAGTGGTGTTTGGTTCTTCTGTGCTGGTCGGCTCTCCGCTCTGCCTGGAAAATGGCAAGGTCGATTACCTTTTATGTCCCATCCCTAGTTTTCCTTCGAGAAAGACCTGTTTGGTTCCTATGTTTCTTTACCAATCGAGATGATTTCGATTTTTTCCCTTATGTGTTGCCTCTCGCCTGCTCTTAGGTGGCTCGATATGGTCCTTAACTTGGGTCTAGGGTTTCCCATGACTCAATTTACCCCTTTCATATGGCACAAGAGATATTCTTATTCCCTTGGATGCTTATGATTCAATTGAGTGCCAGGAGTCTTTTCTGAGCCACAAAGAGGATTTTCAAAATCCATTGTTCTCTGCCCTCCCCCTCCCCCTCCCCATGCCCACCCCAATCCCCATCCCACCCGATTAACGACGAAATTTCGACGACGGACGCGTGGAGATGGAAAATATGCATAAAGTTTTTACTTGGAATGATTTATCTCTGGTGCTCGTGTTTCGCTTGACTTAATTGGCTTGAGTTGCTAGTTCTACTCGAGAAGGTTATTTCTTGATGGACAATACTTGTTGGAATATGAGAGATTGACAGGACCCATGAACTCGTGAAACCAAGATCCAATTGGGAAGCTGGTTAATGCCCTCTCCCTGTGCCGAAAAATAAACCCAGGACGGGTAAGCGCCAAGGATTTAACTCCGGTTGTGTAGCTTTAGACTACGAAGCATGTCCTCATCCAGGATAAAAGGAAAAGGTAGTGTCATGATTGGTGAGACGACGTAGAGCTCAACCATATCATCATGAGACAAAACCCCAAATATATATCGTTGAGGCGATACCTTCTTTGCGAAGCGTCATGCTGAAAAAAGTAAGGCGACCCGACCTCTTGGATATGATCTCCAACCTACCCCAACTTGACAAAAGACTTAGTTTAAGTTTAGGTTAGATTTAACCTAATGCAATAAAGAGGATTGGTATTCCAATTAACAAGAATATCGTAGTTTTTAATCTTTTTGGCTATGGAATCTGCGACCTTATTCTAAAAATGCTGAAAAGTAAAAATCTATGATACAAATGCAATAATCCCTTGGTTTTATTAAGGAAAACTTCATACTAATATCACAGTTGGTAGTTGATGTCGTTGAGGTAGTCCATAATTCTCTTACAGTTCTTCAATACTGAATTTTTGTCATTTTTCTATCTCGCAGCTTACAATATAAGCATTCATTGTTTCTAGTTTTTCCTATGGACATTGTAAAACCAACTCCTCTTCTGATTCCTTTAAGACTTTTGTAATTATGCTAAATAAGAACAAAGCCAACATTAGTAGAAGCACCATTACATGAAGCATTTCATATCATCGACTTTCGGTGGTATCCATTTAGGTTTACTACGAGCCAAATTGCCCACGATTTATAAGGAGGATCCCATTTTAGCGGGAATAATACCATTATCAATACATATAGAGTAAACAAATGCTAAAGAATCTGACCACCAGAGCGCTTGAATGATATCCCCTGCTAATCTTAATATCCCGCTTTATAAATCATGAGAATTCTCAATATCACCCATCTATAATAAATTAATATCGTTAATCTTTCTTATTTTCTTAATAAACTATTGTTGATGGGAGAAAACGATTCACTGGTTTTTGAGGAAAAGTGGGGAGATGAACGATTCCTCGAACGAGCAAATTGCTTAAACCTGTAAACGGATGCACTGCACGGGAGTGCTTTGAGTTCGAGTAATCAATATGTAAGACTCCGGCCTAAACCAAGAAAATGGTCGTTCCAGAGTCAATTCGGTCACAAAGAGGGATGAGGGTGGATCTATATGAGGGAAGCTGGGAAGTGTGTGAGATCAGTGATGATCAAGGATTGTGGATGTGTTGTAGACTTTTTGCAAGTTTTATGAACTGTTAAGTTCGAATAAGATAAGTTCTGATTGATTGAATTCTGCTATATTGAGAGTTGTTGTTCAGATGAGAATTTTTCTTGTTCAATCGTGGATTAGAGACTTATTTATGTTGCACGAATAATAGACAAATTGATCCCCATAAAGTGTGAAGGTTGTTGGAGTGAAAGAGTGGGAAAATGGAAATCGTGTTTGAACCAGTTCCTCAGCATGCAGGAGATTTGGTTGATTGTCCATCCACTACTTTGCTAACTCCTTCAACTGCTTCAGTGTTCACACGCTCCTTATGCTGCCAGACCAAAACCTAGTGAATATCCCCCCATGTAACATGATTGATGTCTCATGAATGTGGAGTCTGCAGGGCAGACGTGTATTTTATTAGTTAATTGACTCGACTAGACTATGAGTCTTAATTTTGAGTCGAGCATGATTGACGAATGTTCTATGATTAATGGATTGAGCATGTCTGTTGGGACAGATGCATAGACGTTGAGTCTAATGAATTGTAAATATATGCGCTAAGAGGCATGATACTCTGATGATTTGGATCAACAATCGTCGGTCTAATGTGATTGCTCGATCATGGACCCGTTGATAGGAAATGTTGTTGAGCACTTGCATCATGAGTTGTCGAATGACGAAGAGAGATTATAATGGTCAACTACCAAACCAAATTTTTGGTTGATAAACCAATGAAATATCTAGTTGGATCAGTATGAAATTCTCGAATGTTGATAGTTGAATCAGCATGAGGAATATTGCTACTCGAATATTAATAGCTGAATCAACATGAGACATATTGCTCGGTCGAGCAATTAAATATTAATAGTTGAATCAATGTTGCTAGTCTGAGAAAATATTGCTCGTGAATTATTGGTAGCGAGACCAAATAAAATATTAATTAAAAATACTAGTAGCTGGACTGAGTATTGTATAATTAATTAAAATGTCGATTGCTGGATCAACATAAAATCATTGGTGTTTGGGCTAGTTCATAATTATGTTTTGCAGAGCATTTGGTTTGAAACCCTAATTTTTGACTGATTGTTGATCAATGGATGACTTACTGAAAATCAACCAATGACTGAGAGAGAGGTCAACTACATGAGATGATGGACGACCATGTAGCGTCCGAGTGCTCGAATGAGCATGCACTAAAGTCCTTTGTAGATCAGTTGGTGAAAGGATGATCAAATGCTCGTTTGATCATTGTTAAAATAGTGCTCGTATAAGCATTAGGTGGTAAAACCTAATTATGGAGAGAAGAGGAACCGACCAAGGGGTATGGAACGGACTCTTGGTGGTTGGGGGACCGGCTGATGGTCGATGAATCAAATTTCAAGTTGTTTGGAAAGAGTTCGAACCCAATATGAACTGTAAGATTAATTAAGTCAAAATCATCAAAACGGGTGAAACCGGCTTTTGCAAGCCAAAGGGCCGACCTTGGCCGACAAAGGGGTAATGCCCGTGTCACCACGTTGCTCGTGGATCAATCCAGAGAATTTTGATATTTTATGATGTACGTTCGAACAATATTTTGGATTTTCATAAGAGTTTGATCTTGACTGAAACTCTTAATTTGCTTGAATGAGCAAGTAGGACTTTGCTCGTGCGACCAATATTTTAAGAATATACAAATAATGGTATTTTAATGTTTGCTGTGAGAAGCACAAATGGTAGTGGGATCATTTGATTTTTTTGTTTTTTTTGGAAATTTGAGTAATATTGGAGAAATATGGAAACCAAGATTTTTCTCAAATGAGGGAGTTTCATGAGATGAAAGAAGAAACAATAATAAAATAAGGAATTAGAGAGGTGTGAGACCGTCCACTGTCATGCCATGGTCGGCCGGCCGGCCGGTGAGCCCGGTCCCGTGACGCTCTTCCCTGTTTTTATTATTATTTTCTTTCTTGTGCGAAGAAATGTGGAGAAATTAGGAGTTTTCCTCAAACAAATGAGTTTTCAAGAGATGAGAAAAATAATAAAATAGGTAAAAAAAAAACACGGAGAGGCGTAGGACCGGCGCGGCAGCATGGCCTGCCGGCCGGTGGGCCCGGTCCCGTGTGCCTCTTTATTATTTGTATTTTCCCTTCTCATTTGCATAAGTCTCCATACTTCCTCGTTCATCCCCATTTTTTAGTGCTCGTTTATGTATTTGGGTGCTCTTCGTGCATTATTGCTAAATACACTCGCACCATTTTCTCGGGGCTTACTCAGTGGTGGCTCAAATTCCCGTACGTTGAATATTTATTATTAACTCATGGGTTTTGCTGGGAAAAGCCATGAATTGAGGTAATGAAACATTATGATGAAAGTAGAATATTTTCTAGGAATTCAATTGATGAATTTTGCGACTAGAATTAATTGATTGATGGCTCTATACTAGCAGGCAATCAGTCTAGGACCATTATATTTATTCGAGAGTCGAGGTATGAGCTGGTGAAAGCGTCATCCTCGTTCTGAATATTTATTCTGTATAGTCGGGGAACATTGCAACATCCTGAAGACGTTATTGCTCTATACTAGTGGTTAATCCATCTAGGAACCGTTCAATCATTCTCGATTTTATACATAAGTGAATAGTGAAGTTGCTCAGTATTGATGAAATATGCGGAATATTGAAAGCTCGGCTGAGAGGCTTTGATGATTATATATTTATAGAGGTACACTCAGTCAGAAATTATTGTGGCATGAGCCTTCATGATTAAATTCTAACATATGAACTTCACATACTCGTTTTATTGCTGGATCAGAAATATACAAAATTATAGTTTTACAATTTTAGTCTTCGTCGAAAATCCAACGTCAACAACTATATTATTAAAAAATTGTTAGTAATATGTGAAGATGATTGAAAAAGAAAACAACTTTGAAAAAGATGTTTCATGTATGAAATCAAAATATAAAAACATATCAACACTCAACGGTAATAAAGTCATTAAGGTCCACAATCCCAGCATAAACCATCGGCTGCTGTTTCAGCAGTCAATTTATTGTGATGGTACTGTGGGACCAAATGTAGACCCTACTTTGGTACCTTGTGTCTTCACTACAAGACTAACATTTTTTCTCCTTCTCGGATTTTTACTACTCATTTTAACGACCCACATAAAAACACGTAGACAAAATCACATCAGACTCAGGTTCAACCGTTGATTGTCCTGATCACGATCATCTTAGTTTCACGCTTCAGTAATTTTCTCTCTCTAAAAAAAAAAAGTCTTGATTTTTCGGCATTGTCTTATTGGAGAACTTTCCTTACTGTTTCTGGAAAGATATTTTTGCTCATAAAGTCAGTGAATTTTAGATGAGTTTGATGAAAAATTTGTGTAGGGTTTTGTATATCTGAAGAGATTGGTTGTTTGAATGGTGTAAGTAAAGGTTGTTTTTTTTTAGGTATGGCAAATATTGGTGATGGAGTTAGACTTGCTGGGGCTGAAATTCATGGTTTTCATACTTGGCAAGGTAAGCCCTTAGTCTGATTCTGTTTTTGTTTTTTGTTTTTTATAAATCGGATTTTGATTGCCTTGATTAATTATGCTACTGAATTGGAAAATGAAATAAACGAATCTTTTTTGGGGAAGGAAATTTTGGGAATTGAGTGTTGTGTTTTTTTAGGTTAGGTTTGATTTTTGGGTTATGTGTTGAATTGTGATCACTGTGGAGTATGAAATCCTGATGTTTTTTGAGAAAGAAAGCTTTGCAATTGACATGAAAACTTTACTTAGGTAATCAGTTCATTTTGTTATTGAAGAATTTTGGAAAATAAAGTCGAACCCATGATTCCGATTCTGCGCAACTCCCCGATCATTATTTCATTATGTTGTCTTTGGTTAGTTGAATTCTACTTTTTCCCCCTTGCTTTGGAAGTCACTGAACTCGAGGTTGATCACTGTATTGTGGATTACTAAATGGGATTGTAGTTGTGTTTGTCTGTGCGTGAACAACAGTCTGCTTTGCTAGTCAAGTGTAAATTCGATAATGGAGTCCATTTACTGGTCATTTCTCTTACTGTTGTTTTCATTTATGGACCAGCTATGGTTGTTCGTTATTCAAGTAATAATACTTATATGTTTATGGTTGCCTTGTTGCACTATTGGCAGATTTGGATTATGAAACGATGTTGGAGGAAGCTTCATCAAGGTGGTTGCGCCCAAACGAAATTCATGCAGTACTCTATAACTCGTCCCTTTTCACAATTCATGTCAAGCCAATGAACTTACCCAAAAGTAATTTCAAATATTTTGATATGCATTTGGTACTATTTAGTGTACTCTCAAATTCGGATCCACCTATTTCCGTCAAGTTTATAGGGCTCAAATGTTGTGGTTGTTCTGTTTAGGTGGTACAGTTGTATTATTTGATCGGAAAATGCTGAGGAATTTCCGCAGAGATGGTCATAATTGGAAGAAGAAAAAGGATGGCAAGACTGTTAAAGAAGCTCATGAACACTTAAAAGTAAGGGAGATACTACTTTTACTATATTTCCTTGCAGATATTAGAGATTTGTTAGTTATCTTTGATGCGTATTCATTTAGTCATTCCTGGTGTAGGTTGGTACTGAAGAAAGGATCCATGTGTATTATGCACATGGATTGGATAGCCCAACCTTTGTTCGAAGGTGTTACTGGTTACTCGATAAGTATGTATATCTATGAGTATAAGCAAACTTTTCGGCTATTTCTCATGTGAATAAAGCACTGATCTAAAAACTTCTCTCTTTTCCTTTCATCCAGGAAATACGAAAACATAGTTCTTGTACATTATCGCGAGACATCTGAGGTTAGTTTGAGACTCGTTTAGTGTCTGTGTGAAGCTTCTTGACTGTATGTTATTTAAGCAAAAGTTGTTCGAGAAGATGTTATTTATACGCTCTTCCCAAATGTTCAGTTAACTAGGAGATTTAATAGTGTTTTGTTGTCGGGAGAATTGTGCAGACACTGAGCTCTCCTGCCACTCCTGTTACTTCTACTTCTGGTTCAACTTACTCAGACTCAGCTGTTTCTAAGGTTTTACTGGAGGAAACAGATACCGGGGCTAATAATGCTGGTGAGCGAATTTTTGTTATAATTCATGGTACTTTTTTACAGATAGTATCCCTATGAAGTTTGGTCTGTCGAGTGTCGGCTCTTCTCTTTTGTTGTAGCTCTTGCTTACTTTTCAAAATGACTTTACACTCTTGTGCCCAAATTACTAATAGGTGCAGGCAGTTATTTTGTTAACCAACCCATCCAGCTTGATGATAATGTGACAGAGAACTATCATGTAAAGACGCTTCATGAGATTAACACACTCGACTGGGATGATCTATTGGTAACGAATGAGCCTATTGGTTCTACACATGAAACAGGTAAACTTGTTACTTGTTTCGTTTTACTGGAAATTCATAAATCAGCTTTGGTGATTACTGAAATCTTATTTGTGACAGACAACTTTTCATGCCTTGAGGAATGGAATCAAAATGAATCCAAATATAACGTAAGGTTTAAGTGAACCAGTTACCTACGTATAACTTGTTCATTCATTATGGGTTACAGATTCATGCTTAAGAATCTGAGAACCACTTTTTCTAGCAGTAGCGTGTTAACCATGCTATACTTCTTCATTGCAGAGCGGCCTTCTTCCATCTGACAATGTAAATAAGCACGATTCATCCTTTCACGGTTCTACAAACACAACTTCTGTGCATCCTTCAATTGATGGTAGACTTCCAACCAGTGGACACTTTCAGACTGTGGTTACTCAAGCAAACTCAAATGTCCGGAAAGAAGGCTTTGAGCCATTGGTAGAGGGTGCAGATGGTTTGCTGGCACAAGACAGTTTCGGAAGGTGGATGAACTACGTGATGACTGAATCCCCAGGTTCATTAGACAATCCATCGGGTGGATCCTCCATTTCAAATGGTTATGGATCGAATATAAATGGGGAAGTGGATCATCATCACTCCTCTATACATAAACAAGTTTTCACCATTACTGAAATTTCACCTACATGGGCTTTTTCATCTGAAGAAACAAAGGTGCTTTTCCTCATTCCATTCAGTATTTTGGTGTTCGCCACTCCCTGTTGGTGTATGGAAATCTCATTAGTTATCTTACTTGCATTGTCTTTTTTAATGACTATGACTTTCACAGGTCATAGTGATCGGATATTTTAATGGAGGACCATCACATCTTGCCGATTCGGATTTACTTATGATATTAGGTGACGAATGTGTTCCAGCTGAAATGATTCAACACGGGGTATATCGGTGCAAGGCTTTACCACATTCTCCTGGGTTGGTAAACCTACATTTGAGCATGGATGGTCAAACTCCTATAAGCCAAGTTATGAGTTTTGAGTATCGCTCTCCTTCAGTGGTAAATGAGGTGGCTTCACCTAACGATGAACCTAGCAGGGATGAATTCCAGATTCAGATTAGGCTTGCACATCTGCTCTTCTCATCAAGCAGCAGCCTGAGCATCCTATCAAACAAGGCATCTCCAACTGTGTTAAAGGAAGCAAAAAAGTTTGCACACTCAACCTCATCCATTATCAAAGATTGGGACTATTTGATTAAGTCAGCTGTGAACAATGATATCTCATTTCAACAGGCACAAAAAAGTTTGTTTGAGATCATTTTGAAGAACAAATTACATGAGTGGCTTTTGGAAAGAGTAATTGAGGGGTCAAAGATCAGTGCTCGTGATCATCAAGGTCTTGGGATAATTCATTTGTGTGCGATTTTAGGTTATACTTGGGCTGTTCGACCGTTTTCACGTTCTGGCCTCTCCTTAGATTTCCGCGACTCTCGTGGATGGACGGCTTTGCATTACGCTGCACACTTTGGAAGGTATGGTTATCCTATTCTAGTAAATCAGACGCTCCACCTGTAGTTTTTCTATCACGATGGGACGACTAGTCTTTGCCTCTTCAAATTAAATATGTTTCACAGTGATTTCTATAAATACATAGGCTATAGCTATAGATGAATTATCTGAAGATTCTGAACACATTATATTTGTGGTAGCTTTGATATATTGATCTCAAACCAAGGTATTACCTCACCAGAATTTGGTTTTCATCTGTGGATCTTAATTTTCAGGGAAGAAATGGTTGCAGTTCTTCTATCATCGGGTGCAAATCCGAGCTTAGTTACTGATCCAACTTCTGAGTTCCCTGGTGGATGCACTTCTGCAGATCTTGCAGCACAAAATGGCTATGAGGGCTTAGCTGCCTATCTCGCAGAAAAAGGATTAACAGAACATTTTAAGCGCATGTCGTTATCTGGTAATATAAGTGGTTCCCTGCAGACAAGTTCAACTGACATTGTAGATCCCAGTGGCCTCAACGAGGAGGAATTGTGTCAGAAGGATACCTTGACAGCATATCGTACAGCTGCAGATGCTGCCGCCCGTATACAGGCTGCGTTTAGAGAGAACACATTAAAGCTAAAAACGGAGGCCGTTAACCAAGCCAATCCAGAACTGGAAGCACGAAACATAATTTCTGCAATGAGGATTCAACGTGCTTTCCGCAATTATGAATCACGAAGACAGATGGCAGCTGCTGCCCGCATCCAGTACACATATCGCACTTGGAAGATCCGCAAGGAATTTCTCTACTTGCGTAGGCAAACAATCAAAATTCAAGTAAGCAATTTATATCTTTTTACCTCTTCTGGCTAGCATAACATCTGCTTTCCTGGATCTAAGATTTAGATGACAATTCTTTATTGCCATTTAGCAACTTAATTGTATCTCACTATCTTATCTTATGCTCTCCAATGGAAGGCTCGGAAAAGTAATCAGCTGATTTATCCATTTCTTTTTCTTTTCATCCATTTTTTGATTAAATAGGCTGCTTTCCGAGGCCTCCAAGCTAGGAAGAACTACCGCAAAATATGTTGGTCGGTTGGGGTGCTTGAAAAGGCAATTATGCGGTGGCGTAAGAAGAGGAAAGGGTTACGCGGGCTTCAGGTTGAACCAACTATGGTTGATGCAGTAGATCCTAATGATGAAAATGTGGTAGAAGACTTCTTCATAATCAGCCGTAAACAAGCTGAAGACCGCGTTGAAAGATCAGTAGTTCGGGTACAAGCCCTGTTCCGATCGTACCGAGCACAACAACAGTATCGTAGGATGAAGCTGGCCTGTGATCAAGCTGAGGTATGTATATTTCTTGACGAAGCATATTAGTTGCCATTAACTTATGTGCTAACTTATAGATTTTTTTTTTTTTTCTGCAGTTGGATGAGCTATTCGAACCTGACCTTTGAAACCCATGAAAGTGCCCGTTAATTAAGATTCAGGTACTTTGAACTGATAAACCAACACCCATTTGGGTTCCTTGTAGTCGACACTAGTCTATGTTTCATCCTGTGAAAGTTTTAGAGGTTAAGTCTACTGTAAAAAAAAAAAAAATGGTAGTTTTCAGTACAGTTGCTAAGTACATAATTGTTAGAACCGGTTCCATTTGAAGATGTGGATAATTATGCATAAATTTATCAATTATGCGTTCTCTTTAAATGTCTATCTCCGTCATTCATACTTCACTGTTAGAATTTATTTTGATTCAGAAAGAAGAATGAGACTTCTGCTAGATTTAAAAAATAAATGAAGGGAAACAAAATGAAGAATGAAATTAGATGTGCATCTTGTACAATCCATGAATTATCCTTCATTTCGGCACCTTGTATTTACACTAACCATGGGCATGCCCTCACAGATGTCCACTTCAACTTCCAGAATCTGACTGTTGCAGTCTTTAACTGTCTAAAACAACCAGTGAGGGACCTTCTTTTCAATTCTTTTCTCGACAATGGTGTCAAGACTAGGTTTCCAACCCTTTCCTGAAAACTGTCTACTTGGGAATTCTGGCTCTTGTTCGAAAACTTCTGGAATAAGTTCCATTAAGGTTTTAGTCTTCTCTCGTTCCTTAACTGAACAGCTATCTTCCTTCTGCGATACAAGTCCGTGTCCAACTTTAATATTAATAGAAGGTCGACAAATCAATGCGAGCAGTGGAAGTAATTTTGATGAAGATAAAATCGAGCCTGATTTCAGAACAGTCTTGGCTTTTAAGAGAATTTGACGAGCGTCATCAGCTGCAAATGTTGAATTCCCTCTCTTCATTGGTAGCATTAAGTAGGATTTTTTCATGTCTAGTTTCTTATCAGCAGGCAATGGTGTAGGCCTACTTCCATTCATTAGTGGACGAAATTCAACGACTACTTGCTGTGGATGTTCTAGCATAAGTTCTGCAACGGTTAAAGAATGATCGAACTTATGGACAGCGCCATCTGATAGTATTACTTTTCCTGACATGACGGACTTCCGATGGGAAATGTAGTTCCCCATGAAAAGGTTGAATAAGATTTCAAGTGAGCTGAATGAGGTCTCTATAGTCTAGAGATGGAAGTGCATTTTTCAGAAGGAAAAGCAAAGAATTCAAATAAATAGCCAAGTAGGGGTTTGTTGTTGGATGTGTTTGTTAAACGGTTCCAACTTGTAAATGGATGAGAAATTCCATGAAATACAGATGGAGTTGGTGATTTTCAAAGGACTTCCCCTGAGACAATTCTAACCTGCTACTTGACCACTTCAATATGTCAGTGGATTTAACTGATCCACAAGTCAAAGCATTTGGGCATGCTATGGTTAACAAGTTAAGTACTTCAAGTTTCAGATCATGGGGGCTCACTGCAACCACTATACCTAATGAAACCCGTTCACTACATCCTGAGGGCCAAGATATTGCCTGGTGGGGAAGTGTTATCTTGCTGAAGACTGTTCTTAATGATAAAGTAGGTGCACCTATTTTGAAAATGCATTTCTCAATGTGAGCTAGGTTTGCAAGTTAAGTATGTTTTTCCAAATGTAGCACTTAGGGTTGATCGTGATAATCGACATTGCAATGCTGATGAATGAAATTTTGGCCTTCAATTTGAAAATCTGAATGATAGGCTCATAATATACACTTACCCAAAGCAGCAGTTTAAAGAGTTCAAAGAGTCGGTTGAAAAACTAAAAATTCTAGACTGCCTAAGCTTTAAACCCATTATTAATTAGCAAAGAAGAATCTGGATTTTCACATACAAATGGAAGAACATGTCCTACGAAACCCCAAACCACTCCGAAAAACAGGAAAAAAATAATCCAAACCACACTAAGAAATACTACAAGTTTCCTTTACAAAGCAGTTACTGATAAAGAATCTCCTTCCCTGCTGTATTAAAAGGAAACCCAAAGCCAAAAAAAGAAAACAACTTTAAGACAGATCCAAACAGACTGTTCAGAGCTAGTTCTCTAGGGAGATATACTGCAGAGTAACATGAAAATAGAAAGTAAAGCCCCTGGCGCATCCATCTGGTCGTCCAATTATCTACTTAATGTATTGAGAGACCCATTTGAAGCCATCACCATAACCCATCTTGCGGACGATGCTGCACATGAAAACCTCGAGTGGACGGACATTAGAATCTGACAAATTCACATTCCCTTTTCCTGTAGTGAAATTGGTGAGCCCCAAGTGGTAACGTAGCTCATCCTCCGACGCTGCATATGGGATATCAATCTTATTGCCAAGGACGAGGAAAGGAACGGTGGCGAGGGATTCATCTGAGAGAAGAGCATCCAGTTCCTTCTTTGACTCTGCAAACCTCTCCTTGTCAAAGGCATCAACCAGATATACTACAGCATCAACCTGCAGAAGAAACATCTTATAACATCAACATTCTGGCAACAAACAACCAAAAGTAGCAAAGTTCTAAGAATTTGTAGGTGATCTTTAGATCTATGGGAACCAATAAAAACACGGAGATGCAACAATATGGGCAGTCACAAGAGACGTGTCTTATACCGACAAGCAATCCATTCAATCCACAAGTATCATAATTTAGAATACCTTAATACATGAGAATGGTCTTCATCATTGGAATTGTACTTAATGTTTTGAATTTCAAATATTAAACAGAAAGCATGTAACCTGGCCACGGTGCCTTCACCTGCGAGAAATTCCTATACGGATACTAGACTCGGTCATGAACAAGGATTAAACCAATGGTTATAAAAGTCGAAAATAGATTTTGGACAACCCTCTATCAGAAGAGCGTAACGACATTGGTCGCTTGTACATAATTCCTATATCAGCTAGGCAAATAGTAGCACACACTCAAAGAATATAATACTTTCTACTTGGTAAATCAGTATCAAACTGGACCTAAGATGAGCAAAACACATATTTGAATTTGTAAGTAGCAGAGATTATATACTAAAGACGAAAAGATCATTACAGGCGTCTAAGGAGAGAATTCAGTAAAGGTAGGCCAAAGACTACATCAGATAAGCAAAATATATTCCATTAAAGGTTAACACAACAAGATGGACATTCAAACTGATCTAAATCAATGAAGAACTATCATAACACAGTTCGACAATTTCATGGCAATAAATTTCATAAGCAAACCCCACAAAAACAAAAATCGAACCTTGGCATAGTAATCTTTCCATACTCTCCTAGCAATTTGATGACCCCCCAAATCAAACGCCTTGAACTTGATTTTTCCAATACTCAATTCCTCTGATGTAGGATATTGTGTAGGCTGATGCTGAACTAATCTCTGTCAAAAAAAAAAAAAAAAAAAAAAAAAAGAAATTCCAGTAAAAATATCGAAAAATCAAACCCCATGAATTCAGATCAGAAAACAAAGAAAAGCATAAAAAGGGTTTGAAAGAAAAAACCTCATCTTTCAACATATGAAGAAGAGTTGTTTTTCCAGCATTATCAAGACCTAGAAATAAGATCTTGGCTTCTTTTTGCCATAAACCAAGTGATGCAAGAACACCATAAAACCAATCAAGAAGAAACATGCTTTTATCTGACCCTTACAAATCCGAAAAGGAATAAACTTTTTCTTCTTATTATTAGAAGTTTGAACAGAGAATTGATCAGATCGAGAGAGAGAGATGTGTACTTAGGTGTAACCAAACCTTCTTTCTTGATGACAGACGAAAGAATGAAATGAAACGAACAAGATAATAATAATGTAAATGTAAAACGCGCGTATTCAGGTGTGTAAAACTGTAGATGTCTCGGTTACTTCTTGTTCAGTAGTATAATGGTATATTGCGGTATTCATTAGAAACAGCATGTGGTGTGACTTGAGTTGTGACACAGGCCGTGAACAAACACCAGCCACCTTTGGCTAAGGTCCAAGGGGATGAAGTTTGATCTTCAACCATTCCGTTCTTCAAAGGCAACATCTCATCAATGAGCTGTGCAACAAATTGGCAAAGAATCTAGAGCGGAAAAGAAAGGAAAAAAAATTGAAGCCCGTAAAAGAAGAACAAAAATTAGAATCGGGTAAGTAATAAAATGAAATGAAATGAAGAATTAGAACCTGAAGAAATCCACTGGGAACCTGTTTTTTAACATTACACAATCACATTACATAGCAAAAACTCTCATGACATAAAAATGTTTGGTTGTTCTTGTCATCCAACAGCATTCAATCAAACAAACACCCATTTTCTCCAACCACTTACATGTGCCCATACCACCCTCCTACTTGATGTACTGAGAGACCCATTTAAAGCCATCACCGTATCCCATCTTGCGGACGATACTACACATGAAAACCTCGATTGGCCTGACGTTGGAGTCTGTTAGGTTAACCTTTCCCTTGCCACTGGTGAAGTTGGTCAGTCCCAAATGATAACAAAGCTCCTCCTCTGAGGCTGCATAAGGGATGTCAATCTTGTTACCCAACACCAGGAATGGCACGGTAGCTAGGGACTCATCTGATAGTAGAGCATCCAATTCCTTCTTTGATTCAGCAAACCGCTCCTTGTCAAAAGCATCCACTAGGTACACCACGGCATCCACCTGCACTCAAAAGGGAAATAAACAGGAAATGAATAATATTAGTTTCTTCTACTATAATGTGACAAGCTATTAGATGTAAGCAGCTGGTCCAATGCAGGATATTTTGGTCAGAACACCAGTACAGATCAGGCATTTAGGCCAATATACTTCTGCAATGCAAGTACCTAGTATAACACCTGCTGGAAAACATGATGGTGTTTTAACCAAACACAAAAACCAAGACCACTGCTGCAAATCTAGATCAAAAGAATACTAGGACTAAAGAAGATAAAAAATTTCAGTAGAACGCATAACAAGATGGGAATGCTATAGGAAGTAGACAAATAAAGTGTTATATGTCACCAGATTCAAGGTTATCAATGTGACACAATTATGATAGCTTGGAAATATCGATGTGGAGAAATTACTCAAGTTCAACTTTCATACAGCAGAAGCAAACGGTCTTTGTAATGTGCCAACTACTGACTGAATGTCGAGGTCCACAGCTATCCCATTGGGATATAATCTAATCTATCAAGCAAAAGGTCTTCGTAATGTCGTACTTGAGATGCAAAGACCTTCTCGATACAATTAAAGGCAACTTGAATGTCTAAACACGGCCAACTTGAATGATTTCAGAAATCAAACCCAAAGAAAAGCTTACAAGCAACAATAAGAGCATTCCAATTGCAAACAATGCACAGAACATTTACATCAAATTGAACAGTATTAGAATGAAAGAAAAAACATCAAACTGAACAGTATTAGAATGAAAGAAAAAAACTACCTTAGCATAGTAATCTTTCCAAACCCTACGAGCAATTTGATGCCCACCGAGATCAAAAGCCTTGAACTTGATTTGTCCAATACTCAACTCCTCTGAAGTCGGGTACTGTGTAGGTTGATGTTGAACCAATCTCTACAAAAACATACAAAACAACAATCAAAATTTCAGAATCCTAAACCGTTCAAAACACTACAGAATTAATCGCTAAAAACAATAAACAATTACCTCATCTTTCAACATATGGAGCAAAGTAGTTTTTCCAGCATTATCAAGACCTAGAAACAGGATCTTAGCTTCTTTTTGCCATAAACCTAAAGATGCTAAAACCCCATAAAACCAATCGAATAGAAACATGATTTCCTAAAGAAGTCCTGAAAAAAATCCCCAAATAACAACAACTCAATCAAAATCTATGAAAACTTTCAAAAGAAAAATATCCCCTAATTGGGATACCCTCAGATCGAGTAATTCAGAATAGAATCACAGATTTATGATTTTCGATGCCTGCGATCTGAGGAAACCCTAGAAATATCTGATTGTAGATCCGTTAATAGAAAGTAGCAGTATAATGGCGTAATGGGGATACCGGATATGAGCTGGATTTTATTACTACCGTTGAATCCGGTAAATAAGTCAGCTGTTTGTTTTTTTTAGCATCGTGGACCCGATTTGGTGACTGGCATCTTCTGTCGCCGGTTTTGTTGTCATATCAGTTTTGCAAGGTCAGAGCCGTTGGATGTGAATGTGAGTCGTGTGACTATAAGAACATCTCGGATGGTTGTTAAAAGTGTTAATCTGGTGGAGGCCCAGTGGAGACCAACAAACGAGCTTTGAATTTGTTGATAACATAACTGATGAATTAAATCTTTGGGGTAATTTGCGGTACCTCCCCTGGCGAAGATCATAATTTGAGTTACCTCCCCTACAGAACAAATATTAGTGAAACCTCCTCTCGTCACTTTTTTCATCCAAACCCAGTTAGCTGAGTCAGCTGCTTCGTACAGCTGGACAATTTCTTACACGTGGATTTTATACTTTTCCATAATACCCTCATGTATGATCATCCAACGGCTGTGCATCATGTCAGACAATGGATGGTTTCGATTTGGCACCGTTTGGGTAGCCGATTAGAATTGAACACGTACCTCTTCGTCTGTATAACTGCCCCTCTATAGAGCGGGAACACACATTAGAGAGAGAGAAAAAAGTTTATCAGTTGCAGAGAGAAGAAGAAATTGATCGAAGAGAAGAACTGGCTTCCTATTTCTTTCTGTTTCATATGTTTTCTAGGGTTTAATCGTGATGAATCATAACCGGAGACGAAGATTGTGAGTTTTTTTTTCTAGGGTTTATGTTCTTCCATTCTGTTTTCGTTTAATGATTCGATACGTGATTATGGGTTTGATGTTATGCATGCTGTTCTTGGGTCTTTATCATTATCCTCTGATTTAGGATGGATGTTATATGCTTAATTGATTGTAGAAATTACCTGTGTGTGAGTTGGTGATAGTTGAGAAAATGGTCTCTGATGTGATATAGTGTAGGAATTGGGTTTTTCAAAGTAACCCTAATTTCATTTTTTATAATTTCTGTATTTGGCGCTCTGTTTTTTTTTTGTTCATGTGATTTGGGTTTTTTGTATATTGTACAGTCTATTAAAGGTGTTGATTGTGGTGATTAATTTAGGTTTTTGGTTATGTTGCAGTGAAAGTGTTGTTTATGATACTAAGAATGTCTATTTACACTATGATGGAGAATGGCCTAGGCAACAACCTGTTTGTGGATTCAGTTTCCTTGATTATATGAATGGAAAGGAGGTGTATTGGCCTAAGTATGATGGAGACACTCTGAACATGCTGGATCTGTTGCACAATGTTTATGAGTATATTGATGGGATAGATGGCCACCATTGTGATTTTCAGTACTTGGAGAGTGACTTTCTTTGTGATGTTGTGGATGATAAAGGTTTGCTGAAGTTTTGGAATGAATCAGATCAAGATGTTCCTAATGAAGTTCATTTGTTCATGACTCATGAGGGACCCCTAAAAGTTGTGCTACCAGGTGAACAAGTTGAGATGAATTATGGTGTGGATGAAGAAGTTGAGGTGAATTATGGTGTGGGTGATGGAGATATTGTGCCAGTCACACAATCTCAGACAGAGCCATATGTTGTTGAGTGTTTGATTGAAGATGAGGAAACAAGTCAGCATATGACACAAGTGTCTGAAGATGATCCAAGTCAGCATCCAAGTCAGACTGCAGTAACAACAGAGCATCCAACTCAGACTGCTCAGCATACCCAAACTACAACTCCACATAGGTCACCTGCAACAAAGAAGAAGCTTGCATCCAAACCTCAAACTCCACAGAAGTCACCTGCAACAAAGAAGAAGCTTGCATCCAAACCTCAAACTCCACAGAAGTCACCTGCAACAAAGAAGAACAAGAGGAAGGAATCAATTATTGCACTAAATGAAGAACATGATACTGTGGATGAGTTGTTAGGTATGCCTGAAGAAGATATTGATGTACTACCAGAGTGCACCAATCTGAAGACTCCTTCAATACATGAACTTCCAATAAAAGATGATTATCATAGTGGCAATTCATCAAGTTCTGAAGGTGAATTTAATGATGAGGGTGAACCTGATACTGATGTGGATGAGGAAGCAGGAGAAGAAGAACCTGCAAGGTACAATGAATATAAAAGTGATCACCAGAAATATGATGATATGTATGCTGATGTTGAGAGTGAGGAAGTTACTGAATGGACTTGTGATACTGAAGAGGTTGAGGAAGGGTTGATGTGGCCCAATATGGCAGAGTATAAGTTGTTTGTAACTAAATTTTGCATTGCCAACAATATTGAAGTTGAGAAGTTTAAGGATGATCCAACAAGATTGAGGTGCAGATGCAAAGTCAAAAGGTGTCCATTCAGACTCTATGCTAACAGGTAAGCCCAGTTATACCATATTTAAGTATGGGCCTTTTTTTGTTTGTAACTTAATGATATCTAACTTTACACTTTGTGG